>NC_031495.1:13031748-13102390 GCF_000237925.1 Schistosoma mansoni
TACACAACAGGAAGAAATCTCATCCACATAACTCACAAACCAAACACAAACCGACTGCTCAACACACACATACACTCTCTCAACGAAAAATTCCACACACAACTCACACCACAATTATTTTGCCACATTCATCTCTCAATCATAATACAAATATATATATATATATTTATATATATATATATATTGATATTATTACACGCATACACAAGCTATCGCATGATCATACGAACACCACTGCTCTCTACATCCCACAAGGAACGACGAGCTAGACGATCATAAACCAAACAACACATCACAACACCCTCACCAAATCCCTTCACAAACTGACTCATCAACCACACTCAGACATCGAAATGCCCTACCACACAACACATCAGACCACTCATCATCATAGCAAACATCGTCTCCAATAAACATTCAAACGTCAGATGTCTGTCTATCTACCTGGCTGTACGTCTGTGCGTGTGCGCACCCTTTCACAGAGGCAGACACAACAACACAGATGAACATTCATCTCGCAAGGTCATTAGTATTCCATGGAACAACAACCAGGAATGTGGAGCTCTTGCACTACAATCAACTCGACTAACAGACAAATCCAAACACTCAATCGCACACACATGCCACACCGCATCAAACTGACAACTCATACTCACCAACACCCAATAACACAAAACAACACAACATTCTCAACTGCCATCCACATCCCCCACACACCTCATCAACATAAACCATAGTCAGTACAACCAAATAAATCTATTACACAACAAACACCTCGTACTCCTTCACTAACAACATGTCGCAAATATACACTTTCACGAGATGCAACAGAAACAACACCAAACACAGCTTCAAACCACCTCGTCACCATACGCAAACAATCAATTCCTCAGTTCAATACATTCACACGCCCTTCTCTACTATCACAGACAAATACCCATCATAACTGACACATTTCGTCTTCAACTCAGCAAAATAACTCATCATACACTCTCTCTCAACAGTCTTCCCAACACCCACAACCACACTCTCCAACATAACACAACACAATCTTCAAACGAACAAACCAGTACCTAGGAATACTATACACAACAGGAAGAAATCTCATCCACATAACTCACAAACCAAACACAAACCGACTGCTCAACACACACATACACTCTCTCAACGAAAAATTCCACACACAACTCACACCACAATTATTTTGCCACATTCATCTCTCAATCATAATACAAATATATACAAATATATATATATATATATATATATTGATATTATTACACGCATACACAAGCTATCGCATGATCATACGAACACCACTGCTCTCTACATCCCACAAGGAACGACGAGCTAGACGATCATAAACCAAACAACACATCACAACACCCTCACCAAATCCCTTCACAAACTGACTCATCAACCACACTCAGACATCGAAATGCCCTACCACACAACACATCAGACCACTCATCATCATAGCAAACATCGTCTCCAATAAACATCCAAACGTCAGATGTCTGTCTATCTACCTGGCTGTACGTCTGTGCGTGTGCGCACCCTTTCACAGAGGCAGACACAACAACACAGATGAACATTCATCTCGCAAGGTCATTAGTATTCCATGGAACAACAACCAGGAATGTGGAGCTCTTGCACTACAATCAACTCGACTAACAGACAAATCCAAACACTCAATCGCACACACATGCCACACCGCATCAAACTGACAACTCATACTCACCAACACCCAATAACACAAAACAACACAACATTCTCAACTGCAATCCACATCTACCACACATCTCATCTACCTGGATGTACGTCTGTGCGTGTGCGCACCCTTTCACAGAGGCAGACACAACAACACAGATGAACATTCATCTCGCAAGGTCATTAGTATTCCATGGAACAACAACCAGGAATGTGGAGCTCTTGCACTACAATCAACTCGACTAACAGACAAATCCAAACACTCAATCGCACACACATGCCACACCGCATCAAACTGACAACTCATACTCACCAACACCCAATAACACAAAACAACACAACATTCTCAACTGCCATCCACATCCCCCACACACCTCATCAACATAAACCATAGTCAGTACAACCAAATAAATCTATTACACAACAAACACCTCGTACTCCTTCACTAACAACATGTCGCAAATATACACTTTCACGAGATGCAACAGAAACAACACCAAACACAGCTTCAAACCACCTCGTCACCATACGCAAACAATCAATTCCTCAGTTCAATACATTCACACGCCCTTCTCTACTATCACAGACAAATACCCATCATAACTGACACATTTCGTCTTCAACTCAGCAAAATAACTCATCATACACTCTCTCTCAACAGTCTTCCCAACACCCACAACCACACTCTCCAACATAACACAACACAATCTTCAAACGAACAAACCAGTACCTAGGAATACTATACACAACAGGAAGAAATCTCATCCACATAACTCACAAACCAAACACAAACCGACTGCTCAACACACACATACACTCTCTCAACGAAAAATTCCACACACAACTCACACCACAATTATTTTGCCACATTCATCTCTCAATCATAATACAAATATATATATATATATTTATATATATATATATATATTGATATTATTACACGCATACACAAGCTATCGCATGATCATACGAACACCACTGCTCTCTACATCCCACAAGGAACGACGAGCTAGACGATCATAAACCAAACAACACATCACAACACCCTCACCAAATCCCTTCACAAACTGACTCATCAACCACACTCAGACATCGAAATGCCCTACCACACAACACATCAGACCACTCATCATCATAGCAAACATCGTCTCCAATAAACATTCAAACGTCAGATGTCTGTCTATCTACCTGGCTGTACGTCTGTGCGTGTGCGCACCCTTTCACAGAGGCAGACACAACAACACAGATGAACATTCATCTCGCAAGGTCTTTAGTATTACATGTAGGAAGAACGTTGTAGTTCGAGCTATTGTACAGTAATTTTGGAAGCTTATGTTCGGTTGGAGAATGGTTGTAATTGAGACCGAATTCGGATATTTCTTTTTCATAGGACATTTTTAAGATGTTTTTAATATTATATGTGGATGTCGAGTGTGAGAAATGAGCATTTTTTTATTTAAACACATAAGTATTGGTACAATGAAACACCAGATACATATGCGCCATACAAATCTCATTCGATTTGTGTGAGGGCTGTGATACTGCCCAGGTGCCCGAACTGAAGAAGGTTGTTTTCTTAGGGGACCACAGCCAGAGCCTTTGACCGAAAGATCTGATCCACAAGGCAGTGGAGCATCGTGAGGAGATGCAGTCCCATGGTAGCCGGTGATCAACGATTGATTCGTACGCCATTTGTTCCCTCAGGATACTGGAGCCCATGTGCACCATTGGTTTGGAATCAGGGTTCTCCAACTCCCCTAGGTGGACTCGCCTTGTTCACCAACCCGGTTAAAGCATTTAGTAATTCATGACGTCATTTGAATACGTCGGATGTCGTATAAGATTATAAGGTATTTCTGTTCATATTGAGGAAAAAGCGCATGTGGTATTTACGTACCATGCACGTTTATTTAGATATCGTGGATTGTGGCCGTTTGAGACGCGACACACTGACGCGATTTATTACACTTATTTCTAAAACAGAAGATGCAGTTACATACAGTAAACGTGCATTATTTTAAGTCCAGTTTTGTGACATTTTATATTATGGATGTAGAGAAACGAATAATAATGATAATAATGGCAATAATAATAAGATAAACACAAAGTTGCTACCTGGTTGTCGAACTGTTCGAATTATTACTTTTTCCTTTGTATGGAAGAAAGACTCGTTTCGAGTAGATTGTTATCCCATGTGATGTATCAGTTGAACAAAATTTTTATCTTCAGTGCTGTACATTTTATGGATTAGATGTTTATTGAATACATAGTCGATCGTAAACTAGTGAGTTTGAAGGCAGTTATTATTTATACAACAAAAAAGATATTACTCGGTTAGATGACTGATTCAAGAGCCGTCCAAATGTTATAAATAGATAGTATTTACTTTAAAAGAGATCTGATGAAGTGGAAGATATACATAAATTTTCGATGGCCGATTCTTCGATAATGGCATTTATTCTATTGACGGTTTTGAAAACGACAGTCGGTGAACACTGGTCTTGTATCATTTTTAATTTTCCAATGACCATCGCCATAGCACTGTTGACGTCAACTTGTTTATCCCTCTTCAAAGCAGTCGATAGTGGTTGAAGATTATGAGATCTAGACCACCGCGGGTATCTACAAGGTGTACCTTGATGCGTAATAAACTTTATACAAACCAACTTACCTGTATGCAAACCGATAGAAAAGTGGACTTTTATGAGATGTCTGCACGGTAGCAGCTCAACTGAATTTAGCGAACAAGTACACACACCATTATTTCTATCCACTCTGTAAGAATTCCCATCATCTGAACAAAATATGAAATCGTCTTCAACTTGCTCAATGGTGATGTCACTTTCGCGTACGATGTCGTTGTACGTTTTATCAGAAGCGTAATCTGTGAGTTGATTGAGAAATTCATGTAACTTTTCGTCTACATTGAACCTTTTATGTTTGAGAAGGCGAAAAGACCCCTCATTTTGTAAGAAGTTACAGCTCCTTTTAGCCTCCTTATGTAAAGCTATCAAGCAATCTTCCAGAGAGTCATGTTCCTTAAGTGCTTCTCGTATATGTGGATGAACACATTTTACTACACCATTAACTTTCGTACCTAATGTAACAACATCTTGTAAGAACGCTGGCACCCACATTTCTTTTATAGGGATCCAATGTTGAGTGACGTAATCATAAACCTTAGAATCCAATTTCTTCATCTTTTGTAGATTAAATTTGAATCTGAAAAAATTAGATAAAGTTTCTATTTACTTGTTTGGACATAAGGTAGACGCCAATTCAGCAAAAATATTGTTTGCAATGGGATTTTTGAACTACCTTTACGTTAAAGAAGTAGAATGTATAATACCTTTCTTTTGAAGACCTTCCTAATGTATGATGAACTCAAAACAATCCTTGCGGTTGGAAAGGATTCTTGCACTAACTCTGGTCTAGAAACTGGGCAATCTACAGCTACTGTCAGAGTTGAACTAACATCCTTAAAAATTTCACGGAAATGCTTTAGCAAAATGCACAAATTTTCTGTTTGTTCTGTGGAATGTAATGAAAACATTATGGGTCTTGTACGCAGAAGACCATCTGTCACAGCTATCTGGAAAATGGTAAGCCTAAGAAGTTGGAGAGAATACTTTACGCTCACCCAACGAGACTAACGTTGTAGGTGACACTGAAACTAAGAACTTCTGGGAACCGCTTATATAACTCGATCTGCTCGTAGTGTGACAAAGAGACTTGAGTAATCTCACAGTCACACTGCTCCACGAATACAATGGAATCTTTACGTATCTCATCCAGTACGTCCGAAAGTTCCTTGGAACCTTAATATGAATAATTTCATGCAATCAATCAAACCAGGAAAAACTTGATTACGAAGTATCTTGATTTCCGAAGAAGTCAGTGGCCTAAGCAGTTTTGAGCTAGCGAAGGCTAGTATTGTTTTCATTCTGCAACCACACTCCAATAACTGCATTAGGAGTTTCGCATCTTCATCTTTTAAACCAAGTGCAATAAGCTCCTCAGAACCCATTTTTGTGTAGCCGCCACGTTTTGCTCAAACTTCAGACTTTGTTGGCCTGAAGAAGAGTTTTGAGAGTTCTATAAAATCTTAGACTGCTCTACTGAAGGTAGTTTTGAATATAAAGACTTGATATTCTCACGTTTATCTATCCCTAGCTATCGAAACTAAACTACTTATTCATTCAGTCACAAGGATGGAGAGGATGAGTTCAAATAGTTTGTATTGACGAAAACGCGCCTACCAGCTCCCGAAAAGCTGAGGTTGGCTACAAAAGAATATGATCACATGACAGACTGAGAACCCATCCGGCTATAAAACAGCCCATGGGTATCCCCCCTTGCACATGGTCCCTAAAAGGGAAAGTGGCGTCTAACGTCCAACTATTGATTAAATGGCTCGAATGGTTGTGGAAGGAATAGAAGGAGCTTTCGCCTAACGCGCTTCCGTGTCTAGTAGCAGTGGATCACCAATATCTCCAGGCAGGAACCTAGATATACTGCAAGCCATCAGAAAGTCACCTCTAAGACGCCTATACTCTAACGGGTAACGGTTAAGTGATTGGAGGCGCTCTTCATAAGGTTTGAATTTGAGTCTTCGAACGGATTTCGTGATCAGCCCTTGGATATGTTCCAGAGTGTTCTTATCCTTTTGGAGTGAAGGAGGAAATACTACGTTCTAGTACATTAAATTGGGACGAATGAAACTGTTGAAGATTATGTGGAAGGTTTTACCGTTAAGCTGACCAAAAATGAGCTTTCATATTACCAGTGCAAGGTCTGCTCGAAAGGCGTTTTTGTCACAGTTAGCATACGACTTCAAGTCGTCGAGTACAAACACTCCTAAATCTTTTTCGACTTGGGAAATTTCTAGAGAGAAGTTTCCTAAGTTGTAACTGTAGTCTGCAACATGTCGCAGATGGACTACTTTGCACTTTGAAGTGTTGAAGGTAAATCTTTTGTCATCTGCCCAACTTTGAAGTCGAGTCAGATCCTTCTGAAGTGCCAGTATATCCTCTTGGTTGCACATCTCTCTCCAAAGTTTCACATCATCAGCAAAAAGCATTAACTCAGACGATATTTGTTGTGGAAGATCGTTTATATAAATCATGAAGAGAAGAGGTCCTAGTATTGAGTCCTGGGGGACTCCACCAGGACATTCCATAGCCTGAGAGAAAGTGGAGTTAACTCTGACCTCAAAATGTGGATTTTTTAGATATGAAGTGAGCCAGTCAATTAGAGGTAGTTTGATACTCAATCATTTAAGCTTATTGATAAGACATGTATGGTAGACAATATCAACAGCTTTTGAAAAATCAGGGTAAATGATGTCATCCTTCCCCTTACGATCAATGATGCTTGTCCATCTGTCCATCGCAGTCAGCAGGTTGGTTATACAAGAGTGACGCTTCCTGAAACCATGCTGTTTAGGTGAGAAGTTTAAGTAGTCGTGTATACTATCTCATATCAGGGTAAAGAGAGAAGGGCTACCGGTCGGTAGCTTGAGGGTTCGTTGCGCCGACCTCCTTTGAAAATTGGTGTGATGTCAGCCAACTTTCAATTTTCTGGTAACTTGTCTCGACTTAGTGAGTGTTAGAATATAAGGCTATGCGATGTTGCCAGGACTGAAGCTGCTTCCCTCAGTATAGCAGAATGAACCATATCCGGACCACGAGAAGTGTCTTAGGTGCTACAGTTTACGGAACACCAGGTTAGCGCTCAGGTTCACTTTGGAAAGTCCTGTGCAGTTGCAGGTGAAGCTTTCATTAGTGTAGTTGATGTGGTCGGTTGAAATGTTCGAGGGTATCGTTCAGCCAAAAAGTTAGCTGTATCCCTGTCGTTATTGATCGGACCATTAATACTCAGCAGTTGGGAAACTCCAGTTTTGGCTTGTCAAAGAGAAGCTGCGTAACGGAATAAGCTTTTCGGATTGGAAACAAATTTATCGATGAGCGATAAGGAACTTATCACAAAAGCAACCATGTTCGCACACCAGTACACCGAAGCACCCATTAGTATCTCAGTAGACACATACGACTCAGCAATCGGAGGAGTCTTACAACAATGGGTTAACCACGCTTGACAACTTTTGGCATTCTTCTCAAGACAGTCGCTAAACATAGAATCGAGGTGTAGCACTTCCGGTGGGGAACTCCTAGCCAAATATTGTACTGTATGGCACTTCCAACACTCCGTGGAAGGCTGATAATTCACTTTTTTCACCGATCACAGGCCTCTTCCCTTTCAGCCCATTTTCAGACAAGTACTCATCTCGTGAGTCTCAACAACTGAGCTACATTTCTCAGTCTATATCCGATATGCGACACATTTCTGGAGCAAACAGTGTAGTTCCAGTCGGCTTGTCTCGTATAACTTCGATGAACAGTTTCTTGGGAATCGACCTTCTTAAACTCACTCAGCTTCGAAAAGAAGACACTAATCTTCAGCATGAGTTATCTTCTTGCCCTTAAACTGCGTAATAAATAGATGGGGGCAGGCAAAGGAACCTTATTATGCGACACATCTACAGGTGAGGATAGTTCAATAGTTCCGAAACATTATCGACCCAACGTCTTCAATACATTGAACAAGCTCTCTCATTCAGGTGTTCGTGTATCCATCAAGTTCATGGCAGAACGATTTAGCTGACCTGGTATGAGTAAAGAGGTAGGGAGTGGACACGCTCCTGTGTAAGCTGTCAGAAATCTAAGGTGACTAGACACAACAAATGTCCCCTGAGCTCATTCAGAACTCCCGATGCTCAGTTCGACCATGTTTATCTGGATTTAGTAAGACCTTTACAAGGTTCGATTGGATGTTCTCATCTCTTAAATTGCGTAGACCGTTTCACTCGATGTCCAGAAGCAGTACCTATTAAGGGCATTACTGCTAAGACAGTGGTCCGCACTTTCGTCGAACGGTAGGTAGCAAACTTCGGCTGCCCTTCAGCTGTCATTATAGACCGCGGACGCCAGTTCGGACCTGGATTTTTCCGTTGCCTAAATACACTATTAAGAATCACACGACTCCGAAAGACCGCCTACCATCCACAAGCAAGCTAGTTGGTAGAACGATTTCATTGACAGTTAAAAGTTTCACTCTCAGCTGCAAATGTCTCACAGTAAACCGACTCTCTTCTACCCGTCTTACTTGGTATTCGCAATGCAGTGAAAGCTGACATTGGGTACACTACATCTCAACTCGTTTATGGGAAGACACACGGACTTCTGTGTGAATTCGTGCGTCCTTCATATTCTTCAAAGAATATGGATCTAAACTCCCACACGAGCAGGCTTACAAACTCAATGCGTTCAATCAAACCTGTTTCCACCCGGCCACAGCCAACGGAAGTTTCAGTTCAACCTTCCTTATGATATAGTACACAAGTCTTTGTACGTGGCGACTCACTTCGATGAACTCTAGACACAGCATACGGAGGACTAATCAAAGCCGTTCAGTGCAAACCTAAGTACCCTGTCATCGATAAGAACGGCACTAACGATCGCATCAGTATCGATCGTCTCAAAGCCGCGTATTTGACGGAAACCTTACTCATGTTGATTTATCTTCTGCACATTGAAAGATGCGGGTGCTACATTTACGATACCTCATTCGACATTCAACAATCACGAAGACAATTTGGCCACATCTGACATCCGATTCAAAACAACGCTTAAGGTTTCCAGAACACCCAAACGATCACTGCACGTATGACACCGTATAACACATTGTTTCGTCTCTATTCATATTGTACTATTGTGTCGAAAAACCGAATTTTTTTTTCATTGTCAATATGCTCACTTATATGTGCATATTTTCATTGTTTTTCAAAAACATTCATTCTGCGGAATTCGGTTTTACGCTATTGTATGTTTACGAAACGGATGTATATAAGTTTATTTTCTTTTATTCATCCGCTTTGTATCTTTACGTAAGTATGAGTGTGATTAGACATGCACCTACGTATCTTTTCTCTTCCAGGATAGCTCGAAAGGAAGAAAAACCAACAGTTTACGATTGACCGAAATTTTAATTGTACCTGTTTTTCATTAGTATATTGTACCACATGGTCCCTTATAGTAGGGAAATACGACCAGACAATGCTGAAAATAGCAAGCTACCAGAAGAGTGTTTACCAACGACAAACTCGTTGGGTTTAAACTTCTGGCCGGCCACGTCTTATAGTCACCACCACCCCACAAGAGGGGAGGGAATGAGCTATAGCTCTGTAAGTCTTCAACATTTGATGCTGACTGCATTGGTTTTGATGGACTCATCTAACTGAAGGTTCTTGATCATGCATCCGAACCAGATCACGAGTGGATACGCAGTTCTTCATATCTACAGCAGCCAGCCAGTTTAGATTCATCACTTCTCGATATATCGATAGCTCATCAAATATGTCTTCAAACCTCTACGCTTCTGACTTTTGATTTGACTGGGTTGGCAAATTTCGATTATAACAGGTGTTATTGATTAAGGCGTCGTCAAACTCCGAATACTTGTGGCACCATTAGGTCCAAATGGTTCTGCACGGTATAGGTTTCGCTCAAAGGGCTTCCGTATCTAGTAGCAGTGGATCATCGATGCCCCAAGGTAGCAACTCAGGTATATTTGACGATAAGAGAGAAAAAATATTGGCAGATTACAATGAGTTATCGACCTTCGTTTTTAAGAATATGTCGAGTTTCTTCCTAAAGATCACCAGTGTAGCCGCTTGGAATAGCTCAGTCGGCAGTGATTTCCAGAATTTGACTACTTGTAAAGAGTAGATGGCATGGATGCAATCCAGATTTTGGTGTTGTCCTCTAATTTTTCGGTATTATCGGGAAGAATTATGTTCGGACTGAGCTTGAATAAGCATTTTAGAGGATGCCCATTAATGTTTAATGGCGCTGTAAGTCGTTACTAGGTCACTTATGAGACGCCTTTACTCTAGTGAGTAAAGATCAAGCGGTTTGAGGTGCTATTATAAAGGTTTGAATCTGAGTCCTGGAAGTGATCTCATGGCTTGCCTCTGTCTACGTTCTGGTGCATCATAGCAGTGTTGCAGGAGAAGAAGTAACACCATGTTTTCATACTCTAAGTGAGATCGAATATGGTTGTTACGGATTAAGTGGAAAAACCTACTGTCGAACTGAACAAAAGTGCGCTTCAATGTTACCAAAGGAGGTTCTGACGTCATTTGTCATATATTGTGCAAGAATTTTGTATCATAGGGTACCAGAATTCCTAGCTCTTCTTCATCTTGGAATATCTCTGAAGGGTAATAATCTCAGTTTTATGTGTAGTTCGCAACATGTCTCAGATAAACTGCTGCAAACTTTGAAGTGTTGACAGTAGGTTCGTCGGTATTTACTCAAATTGAAGTCAAGTGAGATACTCTCGAAGTTGTAGCTTATCCTCATGGTGGAAAACTCCTTTTTAATGTTAGTGGAAAGTAATAACTCAGACGATACTTGATGAGAACGACTATTTATATTAATTAAAAAAAGAAGAGGTGTTAGCGACGAACACTGTGGGGCCGGGATCGGACATTCAGCAATCAGAGAAAATGCAGAATTTTCTGGCCTCAAAAGGCTGATTGTTAATATATCAGCTAAACCAGTCTATTATTAATGACCTGATACCTATAAGCTAGAGCTAATTGATGAGACGCGTATGATGGTGCCTATCGAAAGCTTTTAGGGAGTTGACATCTATATTCTCTCTGGGATCGAGGAAGGTTGTTCATAGATCTGCCGCACTCAGAACGTTGGTTATATAGAAGTGGTTCTCTTTGAAACTGTGTTGTTGGTGTGAAAAGAAGTTTATCAATAAAAAGCAGACACGTAACTCGTCGCGTATAAAAGAATCCATAACTTTTGAAGATACTGAAAGTTGTACTTAAAGTTTCATTGCTCCAAAAGATTCATCACCTCCATCATACGGGGGTCTAGAGAAGTTGAATCAGGGAAGATCGAGTGCATCCGAGAAGAATAGAGAGAGATAATCCATCCAACATACGTTCCTTGTTTCCGGTCTTGGGGGTAAACCTCCTGCAGATGGCTTCAACTAGACATCTTGAGTTGTTAGACAACCTCACCGAGAACTATACAGGTTCGTCAAGATTGCTAAACTCTTGAGCGTACACACTTGATGTGTAGCCATGTTAAATAGTAGATACAGGGTTTCCCACCTTTCATTTTGGCTTTTACGTCATTGCGAAACAAAGACCTGCGGAGTATTGCCTGAACCTGGTCCGCAGTTTGAGATGTCTATGTTTTAGATTTTTTCATCTGATGAGTATTATTAGTATTACTTACTTTGCGCAACTCAATCATTTTGCTCAGTAAATTTGCAGCGTTTATACGTAATTAGTTGGTGTTTTCGATTTGAGACGTATGAGTGTAAGCCATACTCAAAAACGGCTAAACATGTAATAGTAAATACCTCCACCGGAAAAGTATTTGCATTGTTGTTCTCCAACGATCATATGGTGAGTATTTTCAACGGATACTAGTGGCTGGAAGTACGGAGTGGAGAGTCGCGAGCACATCCGAACACACCGTGTACAAAATGTTCTCCTTCTTCTGCGTGGCCAACATAGTGATATCACATTTATCTGTTTTTGGTGATTTTTCTTATTAACCCCAACGTTCATCTTCTTTCTTGCTTTCATTCTGCAAGATATAGAAAACAGGGTCATCTAGTTCTGTTGTATCGGCGACGTCCATAGAAGTACAGTCGGACTTGGCACGATATCCACCAAACTGCATGGCTTGTATCGAAAGACACATGTTGCGCAGGACTGTTAGCACCAAGTTCCTATTCAAATCAAACAGGAATGGAGAAATACCCTTCTGATTTCAACAACATATTACCAGCCGGTCCTCAACAGTCATGAGGATATTGGACTGTTAGGAAGCCAGCAATAGACCCGGACGAATCAAAAGCACTTTGATCTCATGGCTGCTCAACGATGCTGCGGACAAAAGTGTCCATATGCTACATGAAAACAGTGGCAAATAAAAAAACACCTGGGATGCTGCAATATTCAACATATAATGATCATTAAGTTCCCCCCATATCAGAGGAGTTTTCTAACCCTGGAGTGAGTTACAAGATTCCGGAGAACTCAGAAAATCACTACATGTGCTCTACAAACAGAAAACGCCATAGATTGTATTGTCTGTTAGTGGACACTACTGCTGCATCAACAACCAACCCAAACTTCGGGCTGAGGCTACTAACTGTCGACTCCGCTGTTCCAAACACATTTGGGCTAGCAAAACACATCACAAAGTAATTGTAAGTAATGGGATGATTAACCAAGTATCATTACATCAACCTAAATCGGTGTAAAAGGAAAATAACAGAAGCAAAGGAAATCTGTTCCCATCACAACTAAAACTCATAATACTGAGGAGAAAACACCCTTTTTATATGTTGCATATGGTGAAATGAAACTATGAACAGACCAAACAAAAGCGGATATATGCCTCAGTAGGCATTTTAGTGTTTCAGTACCATCTCATAATTCATTTACTGAACTAGTGCATTTTAGCTAGCGTCATCTCGATATGGCAGACAGTGGGTATTGCTGAACATGTTACTTGAACAACTAACCATAGATACAAATATCAGCTACTAGATATGATAGTGATGTAGTCAGTTTAATAGTCAAAACCTGGTACTTTAGTGCACAGTCATAAAATCTCCCTGATTTATAGTGTTGAGAGTCTAATAAGTTATCGAAATACAAGAAGTACTGAGCACCCTGATATAGAAGAGTTACCATGAAGACTGGGATAAATTCCTGAAAATGACCAACTTTTGAAGGAAAGATCCAACTTTGAAATCCTGAGGGCGGGAGTTGTCATGCTAACGTCATCGTCAATATGGCAATCCACTTGGTACAATCCAGAGTCCAGTTCCCACTGGATCTGTTATAGTACAGGAAATGGCCTAGTTATAGGGAGAATCATAAATGACCTGGCCCCGTGTTAGGGTTGGCTAGGGTGGACATTCGGCGATGAAGTAACCCAGATGTAAGAATACACAGGGCTGTAATACTATTTATGTTCAATAAAAATATGCTAAAACCATTGAATGGACAAAAAAATAAATTCATTGAAGCCCATCATAGATCAAGTTTATAAAGATGTGATAAGACGTTTGTGGGATTATGAAAACTGCACTCATCTTTCCTCATCACTTCTTGATTCAAAAAGTACAGTTTTTAAAAAGATAAAATATCTTAGAAAAGTGTATAGACAGAGAAGTTTAGCTTTTATCGCGACAATACATCTAGCAGTGTTTAGTGAAGCCTGTCCTTATAAACATTTTGATCCCGTGTCCTTCTTAGTGTCTCTCTCGTTTACGTTACCAAACTCGCCATGCATGTAACTAAGCCTTCGAATAAGACCAGTAATCTAATGTGAACCATATTAGGCTACAGCTGTTCTTGGAACTCCCTCGCTTACGAGGCCCTTGTCTATTGATCACTCAATCCTCTGATACACATGTGTTTGACTTTATGTCATCATCATCGAACTTCTATGTTAGTTATCTAGAGTAGACAAACTACTTTGCATTCATTTGTTTCGTGGTCCGTCAGTGATGCCTAGCTAAGCACCTTCAGCTATTAGTGTTCACTAAAATTAATAAAGTCGCATAGGCATCGTACGTTAACAAATTTATTTATTTCAAGGATTTATTTACCACTAAATGTGTTTCATTTCAAGCATCTTACTGAAGGTTGAATAGCGGAGTACTAACTCCGTTAGGAATAATGAAGAAACGAATAAAGGTACCACAAGTATTCGGAGTTTGACGACGCCTTAATCAATAACACCTGTTATAATCGAAATTTGCCAACCCAGTCAAATCAAAAGTCAGAAGCGTAGAGGTTTGAAGACATATTTGATGAGCTATCGATATATCGAGAAGTGATGAATCTAAACTGGCTGGCTGCTGTAGATATGAAGAACTGCGTATCCACTCGTGATCTGGTTCGGATGCATGATCAAGAACCTTCAGTTAGATGAGTCCATCAAAACCAATGCAGTCAGCATCAAATGTTGAAGACCTACAGAGCTATTGATTTTGAGGATTTATTTGCCTCCATAAGGACAATGAATGAGTCATGTAAATAAATTTCCCATCCGATTTCATATATTTTACTTAATCTAAACCTGTCTAGGGGACAGCGATAATAGAACGCCTAATACGAAGTGAGTTGTAAGAACTTATTTCAATCATTTTTTTGTAGATCAATAACTTAGATGATATCAATCAGGATCGTTCATTTGTCCAAAAGTTGAGGTAAATCGTGCAGGCATGTAAGATTAATGACCTTGTAGCGCCGTAAATCTGATTCCTTTTTGATCGTACGTACTGTCTATCCTCGTATGTAATAAATGACTTTATCCGCGTTAGTGAATAACGGAGTTAAATAAGTCAAATACGAGAATGCATTTAGAATACATATAATTTCTACACTCATTGGTCTGGTCAGGGAATCAGAGTGATGAAGCAAATAGATGAGGGCGGAATGAAGCAAAAATGATGCGCATTGGAGATGGCTGGTAAGCCAACTCGAGAGCGAAGCGAAAGATAATGCGTATTGGAGATGGCGAGGAAGCCAACTCGTTATGAGCAAGCATTACTCACTATTTATAATCAGACAAAAATGAATGACAGACATATGATGAATGAGATACGAAGTATGCATACACATGCGCCCATATAAAAAGGTAGTCAAGGTTAATAAGCGAATAATTAACTAGATCAAAATATGACTCATAATGGATAGGCGAATTGGCTTGGCCAGTAGCTAGAATAAAGTATATGGGCTTAACATATAAACTGATACTACAACCTCAATAGACGACAACAGGATTTTTTCAAAAAGCATTTAGATATAAATTCACAGGCATTAACAAACCCTAATGTGTCACGTAACATGGAGTTTTGAACGTTTTCCACATAATAATACTATCGAAAACATTGAACGTTTGGCCGTACTCTGTCCCGTTCTTTCGAGGGATGCTATGGTTTTGTGATGAGTAACCGGAATTATCGTGTAACTAATTGCGACACAAGAGCGGCCCGGGTAGAGAAATCGTCCTTGTTATAATTGTTTTTGATCATCTTTATTTCGGTGGATTGTAGATGGCGTCGAGTCGCGACTAACTATGATCAACACTACAATAAGATTATGTTCCAGATATCGACTTGGATCCCTCGGTAGGCCGAAAATCAGAAGATTGTTAATAGTCCAAATAAGATATATTTGTTAGCAATCTCATGGTATTGAAAGAACACCGAGACGTGCGAGAGATTACAGGCAAAACAGTTGAGCGTAAGCGTGTTCACTCAAGCAAAATGGACAAAGGAAGGAAAAGTGCGTTTGGTACAGTTAAACAAACAAGTACAGTAAAACAACCACTGGTACAATTGGTTGTAATAATAGTTGTTTCCATTACACCAATCGCGTTCTCGTCATAAAAGTAGGTCACTACACTATCTTGCGCTCGTCATCAAGGTGTACCTGCAGTCTTCAGGGAACTGATACTCCTTGGCGGACTCGATTGACGGAATTAGACTTGTATGAAGAAGGAATGATACATATAACAGAGATTCCAACCCAGTGATTAGTCAGTCGTAAACATAACCTCTAATATTTATCTCATAACTACATTGAGTCTGTAGTTCACACTCAGTAATACACATGGTAAAAACTCCTGTAGTCTTGATCGCAGTGTTGGAATTTAGCAGCTTTAGATTTGATATTGAATCTATTATTTCAATATTCCCAATGTGATGGTCAGTAAACCCTCAAAATAAGTAGCTTTGTGAATCTTCGACATTTACACTAGCGTCATTAGTTTTACTTGGCTCACATCTAGATGAAGTCATTCGGCCAAGCATCGGCTCCGAACCACATTCTGGTACTCTGTCTTGCGCATTGCTTATGTTAACTAGATAGCTTAGATTCCATGCTTTACGGTACATTTATCTTGAATTTAAATAATCATACCCATCCATACGATAGTTAGGAGTAGTTGGATTCGTGTACTAACTGATAATTCCTGCAGTAGTGCAACTTAAAACATATGGAACTAGATATTTGCCGCTGCAGACTGAACGTATTATATTAAGGATTCGAATTAGTCTCCGAATAAAGTAGAAAGGAATCACCAATTAGCACACATTTCACAATCACATCGTTCCAGACTTCTGGTTTTATTGTTTCTTGTTACCATTGTGTAAGAAGTGATTTCGAATAGTAGCATTGCCAAACTCTGCGTTTCCTTGGTCTCTTCACCAGCATCATTAATGAAATTATCCAGTAGATTTATATTAGGGTTTTTGGATGTGGTATCTGTTATTTAAAATCATGGTTACGTAAAGATTCTATTGACTAGGTATAAAATGGGTGAATACACATAGAGAGAATTTATTAATCCACACAACCTACACATATATAGGTTTCTCAGGATGAGCAAGATTCTTTGATAAATTATGCGGCTCTTTCCGAATTGGAGACATTTTATCATCCTAAAAATATTTTTGAGAAAGTAAGTCCAAATGAGGAACTAGATAATCAGGTTTGTGAGAATTTTAAACTAAAAGCACTGTATTTCATAGAAATATAAGATAGTGTGATGGTTAGAAGTATTTGAATTATTATACAGACTAGGAATCTCAGAAATAAAACAATCCACTGGATCACTTTCCTTGCCTGAAAAAATCCATTTGGCTTTTTGGTTTTATCTTTAGGAATTGAAGTTGAGACATAGCAGATTGAATATTAAGACTGAAATGTATTGGTGAAAGGATACTTTTCTTATATGG
Organism: Schistosoma mansoni; assembly: GCF_000237925.1. NCBI lineage: Eukaryota > Metazoa > Platyhelminthes > Trematoda > Strigeidida > Schistosomatidae > Schistosoma > Schistosoma mansoni. Next base: position 13,049,314 of record NC_031495.1, read on the forward strand.
AAATATATTATTACAGTCAAAAATGAATGTGCACCATTAGAGTCCCATACTATGGTGAAACAGAAGCCCTGTGCTTCCAGGTTTTCAGTGGTGGTCTAACAAAGATCGGTTCATGATTTAAACCATAAAGATTCTACAATCTCCACAAACCCTCCTGTATTAATGATACTTGGTTTCTCGTAGTGTGAAAAAATAACTGAGCGTTATTAATTTATATGTTAAATCTTGAAATAAGTTGATTGTGAATCATTTCAGTTTTGATAATTAAAAGAACATTGTTTGAAAATTAACCAGGTTAATCTTGCAGGATGCATTCAAAAAGATGAAGCTAGAGCTCTATACGCCATAAGCAACTGATAATGAAATCTATCAGCTCAAATATAAACAGTCAGAAGTGGAAATTCTTCCAGTTAGAATCATTTGATTAATCTTATACATTTAGCTAATATAAGGAGTATTTTCCACTTATGTATTTTTAGATTACATCATTTCGATAAAATAAAATGCATCAGTCAGTAGTCAATAGGATTTGATCAGGTTCATGATTAGACAAATATGACATAAGTCGTCAAGCAATAATCAGTTTTTGTGAATATGTTGAACCTATGTAAGGTTACTCTTGATCAAGATAGCTATGTGTTAATATACCTAGTTGTGATAATGGGTAACATGGCTTTGAATGTAGTGGAAAGCATCGGTTATTAGAAAATTGCAGATACGCCCTACTCTTGAGTGTCATCTAGGACGACAGCAAAGTCAGAATATGGTTTTCTCTCTATTGCTGCTAATCATCTAATATCAAAATACAGTGCATATAATCAATAAGTATATTTCAGTTTGATCGACAGAATGTAATCTGAACTGAAGACTAGATGGATATGAGTTTGATGATAAATTAATAATTCGAAATGGTCCTTTAGCTGGCCCTTTTTTAAGTAATGCTTCATGTTGTGTGAAAAATAACAAATAACCAGAATGTTTTCATTCCATATTAAGATTTGGTTGTCTGCTTTAATTGTCAACAGTTCACTCCTTAGATAATATTCTGTTTTATTATTGAGATATTTGGTAATCAGAATATAACCAAAAAGACGACGATAGCTTGTTTACTTAGTCCTAATGAACACATCCTTTACAGTTGTTCATTTGAACCTTTACTAAGTTTGACATTTTCTTTCACAAATGGCCTAATGTAGGTTATTTATGTCCTATGAAAATTTCATGTATTATAGAGCGAAAAATTGCTGCAAAACTTAATCCTTTCCGGCAAAACAAAGAGATATCTCATTATTCAAGCTGAATGTTATAGACATTAGTCCTCAGGAATGTTTGGTTAGAAATATTAACTTTACAATTTTTGGTTTGAGCGATAATGAACTTAAATTAGGTTAGATGTTATTTACTACTCGTCAGCCAATTTTGTCTATACTATTAAGGAAATTAACTGTTGTTGTAGGATTCAAATCCTAATCAGTCGGTTTCATAAACGGAGACATGACAACCAAATCATTCATTTTGAAAGAGTTATCTTATAGGACTGGGTGATTCACACTAATTCGTCATTGATTTCACGTCAATATTTGGTCGCTTATTCTAGTTGGTCACACGCAGCATTTGGACGTGGTACAAATATGCAACGGGTCAAGTTGCTACACTAAATCAACAAAGTTAGATGAAGTTACGGAAGTTAATATCTAAGTAGTAGAAGTAGTAACAATATTAATAGTAGTCTAAGAGATCAGGTATAGAGGATATGTTTTGAGAAGGAAAACATAACACAAATTTTGAAAATTAAACTTTAAGGGTAGACAAAGAGTGACCGAATCTATACCATTTTGATTGAATCTAAGCCTATTTCAGTTAACAGATTATTCTAGTGTCCACTTTTGAACTGGATCAATAAAATTCTGTCAGTAATAAGGACTAGAAAATTGAGATATCTGTTACTTCTCAGCAACTTATTAACACAAATAGTATTGGGTTCTTTAAGATATATAATTTACTTGTAAAGTTTTCATTGCTTTTCTAAGCAACATTAGAACTATTAAAATATTACAGTATTTAAAGGAGTAAACTAATTATAATGAAAGATTTCATTGAAGTACATAGTTTTTCATGATATCTGTTTAACGATATGAATTTGTATTTCAATAAGTTAGTGTAAAACTATAGTTAATTATTATTTTCATGATTGAAATCATGAGTCCATTGAAGGTAGACCACCATGGAAAACCTGGAAGCACTACACGGCCGTTTCGTCCTATTGTGGGACTCCTCAGCAGTGCGCATCCACGATCCCGCACTCGCGAGATTCGAACCCAGGACCTATCAGTCTCGCGCCAGAGAGCTTAACCACTAGACCACTGAGCCGGCATCTGATGGTGTCAATGTCTAACTTCAACCAATCCTCGAAGTTGAGCAAACGTTCACCAATTGTCTTCAGTGAGTTGATATTTCACAAAAGACGTGGTTGAACTCTACTGGTCACTGCTACTCACTAGAACTCCAGGAAATATCTCCACAAAACCCCTTCTGAGTTAATTATTTACGTGACTCACAAATGATAGAATGGTAAATATTTATTGAAAAAATGTCAATCAAATGAAAGTTGTGAGGAAAGATGGATAGTTGGCTAGCAGTGGAATACAGGATGCGCGTTTTGTCCTATTTGGGACTCGTCAGCTGGATGTAAATCCATCTCAGAGTTGATGTTCACTCTTGGACTGGAACTCAGTACCTTTCACTTCAAACGCCATCGCGTTATCCACTTAGCTACTGATTCCTGATAGCCACCTGCTTGTGCCATAGGATTCCACTGCTAGCCACTATCCATCTTTGCTTACCATGCTTGTGAATTAAGGCAATATCGAGGCAATACGTACAGTATGCAGATATGCCAATTAGAAACTAACCAGTTACAGTCCTAAACATCAATGGAAGATTCAAACAAGTAATACTAAGTGAATTTAAACTTCACTCCATTGCACAAGCAATTGGATATCAGGACTCAGTAGCTGATTGGCTAAGGCGATGGCGTTTGAAGCAAACGGTACTGGGTTCGAGTTGCAGAGTGAACATCAACTCTGAGATGCAGGTACATCCAGCTGACGAGTCCCGAATACGACAAAACGCGCGTTCTGGATTCCACTGCTAGACACTATCCATCTTTGCTTGAATGTACAGTTGTTGTTTTTTTTGTCTATTTAGGTATCTTTCTTTTGATCTACTTATATGTTTACTTGTTTTTCTTTACAGAATGCATAGAATTAAACAACTTAAAATTATTCACATAAATTATTTCTCATAATGAAATGATGTTTTACTTTCAATTAATCTTCATATAATTTGAAGTTTACTATTAAATAACAAGTTCCATACTATCAAAACGTTTTTTGTATACGTGTGAAAATTGAGTAGATAATCATATTTACATTCATATAAGAGTGTTTCTTATTTTTCCCTAGAAAAATAATATACCTAGTTGCAATACAAGTATAGGTTGAAATTGCTTACGTTAATACTATTGTTTTTTCTTCCTAAACATAAGTTGGAAAACTATTATAAACTCTGTGGGGGGGGGTTGTTCGCAATTATTTCTTGATAGTTGAAAGTTATTCAGTAGTCTATAGTCACTCCAATCCTACATGAGTTCGAACTTAGAAAGTTTAAGACTTGGGAAAAAAACAATGCTTCTAAGAAGTGAATAGGAATTCAATATTTCACATAATTAACTTCAGTTAATTTCTATAGATGGGGTTCAAGAATATCAAAGTTAAGAAAGTTTAAACTGATAGTGATCATCACTCTATGGATTATGAATCAAATAAAGTTGGAAAATTAAACGACTAGCCTGAAGTTTATTGATCTATACCTATCTACTCTACCTCCTGTGACACTTATATTTTACTATCTTCAACATTGCCTTTCTCCATAGTTCTCTATTTAGAGCCACTTGTGACCAAAATGTTCTTAATTTCAAACTATTTACAGGTTGACTAAAATTTATTTAATTGACTTAAAGGAAAGTTTAAGCAATCTTAACTATTCTCAATTTAACTCATTTTTCAACAGAAAATTTAAGACTTAGTTTTGTAATCATAAGATGTTTCATTAAACATCCAATAGGTATATACGATGTATTTCTAGTAATTTAACATTAACCCTACTGATTGTTTGGGAAAATAATACAAATCTAAATCTGATTAAGATTACTGACATTTCTTTTTTGCACTACATCCAATAAATGATGTAACATATTTCCAAACAGTAATCATCAGATTAAACATTGTTATCCATATCTTTCCATATTATGTATTATGTTAAATCCAGATTCATAATTGAGGATAAAGTAATAACTTTGAAGATGTAATTCTTGTCATCATTTAATGGTTGACTTTCAAAATTTACTCTAAAATGTTGCTTCTTTTCCGGGTACTTATTTAAATATTTAATGTAGGGATAATTTGAGAATTAGAGCCTTGAGAGTGTTAGAGAGTAAGTATAAATAGATTCGGTTTGTAATAATATCAATGAATTAATATATAGAAGCGTGTGACTGTTTCATAAATGTTTGGTAGTTTTTTGTTTTAACTCACATAACATAAGACACTACGGATTTATATGTGCTGTTGTTTCTTAGTTATAGATAAAACAAGTTATCTTCACACTAACTGATTATCTTTTAAGTCTTCAATGTTGATCGAACTTTGTAGATCGAATTGAAATTTTGTAATCGGTCTGTAAGACTTGATATCGGGTGCATTATATTTGGATGTCATGTCATTAGAAGAAATCAGCAAGACGAACTAAATCAAGATTTCATGCTAACTAATATTCGTCTACAAGGTAATATTGAGAGTCATGAGTAAACGTATAATCTATATGAGATTTTAATTTTCTCTTGATAGTTGTGATTCACCTTAATACTACGAAACAAGAATGATAATCATGAACACGCAAGTGACTAATTATTCCTGAAGTTCTCGTGATCAATGTTGTTTAACCTTATCAACGGTAAGTCAGGTATCACCTACAAAAATGGATAATGAATATGAAATATCACGAATTGACTAAAGTGAGGAATATGAATTGTTTGACCTTAACTCATTGAAGATTAGCATATTGTGAAACCTGAACTTTTTTGCCTTAATTTTAGTTGGAATCATCTATTGACACTCCTGGAGACTTACATTACTATGTATGATGAGATGGCTACCGTATGTTCTCTGGTTTGAAATGATTGTCTAGTTAAGCTGTGATGAAATGAAAAAGTCTAAATAAACTAATATAACTATAAAAAAACAGTTTAACAAAAAAGGTTCAATACATTTATTTATTTCTATTTGTAAACAATGTTTACATTATAATGAATGATTCCCTTAACAACATATGAACACTTTTATTGTCGTAAAACTGGAATAATGGATAGTAGTCAATTTGTATTTTTATTTCTAAACAGAATATATTCAACTGTTGAATAATAATAATAATAATAATAATCTGTATCTAAGATAGAGTACATTGATTTCCGTATTCTTCGACATTTGTTTAACACACTATCTCTTTAATGTGAACAATGATTAGATTGATACGAACGGTAGAAAAAAGAAATGGGTGTACACTATCTAATATGTAAATTAATAAACTCTTACAACATTTATGAGTTGTCTTTTTTTGTTGTTGAAAAAGTTAGGTTTCCAATAAAAGGCAGAATAAACAATTATACTATTGTTTAATTACAATTTCAACAGATTATGGACATTCTACTTATCAATCAATAATGAATAAGATTAACCAATCCAATATTTGTTGTCAACATAAACCAATAATGGGTTAGGGATAGATCATATATATATATTAAATGTAAATGATCAGCTTCAAGTGAAACATTTTATCCATATTATTATTAATAATTTACTTTCATGTAAGTTGCTCCAAGAGATTAATTAGATTCATATATGAATTAGTTTTGAGGAAACTTACTCATAGATAACTCATAAACATCTTCATAGAAGTTAGATTTTTCTCATCATTTCCAACCAATGATTACAAATTGTTGTATCATTGCAAGAAAAGATTTTAATATTCTCATCGTTGATAATATTGTTTGGATTTTAATTAATCTATGTTAAAATGCAAGTAAATTCAACTGATGAGTCTTAAATACGAAAAAAAAGCTATTCCTAGATCCCACTTGTGGCTACTACCCAAATTTACCGGAATCATTTGTTTAAAATGTCGGATTTTCAGAAGTTAAGTCACTTTGACAAAAAATGCACGCAAACTGAACGATTTATAACTACGATTCTTTTTGGTGCTTTATGTTACCATTTTTTTTTGTGTGAACTTTGCTTTCATCATAAAATAATATAAACTAGAGAACCTTTTCAAGTCTGAATGCAAAGATAAACAGATTGGATTTTAGATATTAACTATAATTAACAACAACAAATGGTTCCAGTCAAAGTAGATGAAGTTGAATATTGAACCTGTCCAAAAGTCATTTGGTTTAATCATTAGTCTACATCTTGATATCCAGTTGGTGATAAAATCAATCATTATTGATTGGTTTAGTAGAAATATACTTTCGACGTGTATATGATATAAATTAGGAATGTTTAGATTATTTATTCCATCATCAATTTTAAACAATAGTTTTGACAAAATGGTCGTCCAGTGCTTCCAGGTATTCAATGGTGGTCTAGCTTCAATTGACTCATGATTTCAACTTTATATAGACAATAGTTTTGAATATAAGAAACAAAATTTGAGAACAAAACTGAGCTTGCAATGAATTTAAAAAACCCCCTTCAGCTATGATAAAATCAGTTTTTAGTTTAATTTGTAAAAACGATAAGAATTAATTTTAAAAAGTCCTTCTCTAACTGTCATAGTGACTTAATAGAAACTCAGGTGTATCTACAATAGATTACATGAATTTGGATTATATAAAAGTTAGGGTGTCTATACTTTTCCTGGTAAATACTGCTTCTGTTTCATGATTATGATTGTTTCAGATATTGTACAGATGAATTTGTGTCTAATGTTAACAGTCATAAAACTGTTTTGGATCAGTAATAAAAGACTACTTATAGTGTAAAATAAAATGGATACATTTAGCTTGGAGATTATATTGCAAACTAAATAGATAGTATACATTTAAAGTTGACTATTAAATAACAATGTTTAAGTTACTATACTCTTAAACAAATACTTTCTAAACTTATAGGACATGTAAATGAATAATACAAGCAAACTTCGGTAAATTAATTGAAAGTATTATTGTAGATCCCGACCGTTGCTGCTACCTTGACGTGGTGGTCGGGCTTGCCAATCGAGCTATACTGGCTGGAACAATCGTTCCTCAAGGTCCTACCATGCCAGACAGGTCGGTTGAAGAGCGGTAAGACTAAAAGCAGCAAACCCAAGGTCCAAAGGCGAAGTCGTACTGCTGACTGTACAGAGGTGTGACAGCAGTAAGGTGTTTCCTTCAGACAACCAGCATGACAGCGACGCTGCCTTCCCACAAGAAGAGGTGGGGTAGGAAAAGGTCGACCCTAGGAATGCACACCTCGCCTTATCCCACGGATATCCGTCTCCGGCGGTAAGGTCCCAACAAGTACGGAGCTAAAACAAAAACTACCCACAAAAAGGTCGTGTGTGACCGACCTCAAGCAGTTGTCGCTTGGGCACTGCGGTCACGCTCTCAGGTCATTAAGACCACTTCTAACCCAATTTCCTTTTCAGGTACCTCTAGAAAAACCCTTCCACGGTGTGGGCAACCGGGAAGTGATAATCGCCCTCATACCTCTAACAGCACTCAAGACCACTGATTATTGTAGATTTCTTTATATATTATGCAGTTAAATAAGCATCAGAGCATATCTATGTTCTAAACATTGCTATCATTTCAAATGAGTAGTTGATTATACACCATTGAAATATTTATTTGTACTTTACAAACCATTTCAATGTTTTTTTATAGTAATCTATTTGTAATGGCAAGAGTTGGAAACGGTTTACAAATTCCCTTATCATGGATTCCAGTCAAAGATGGTTTGCTTCCAAAGAATGCTGTTAAAGCAGATGAATCAATTTATGTGGCTCGTTGTCGAATAAATGATGATTTAATTTGTGGCAAATTTTCAGAGAAATATGGAAAAGCATATTTTCCAGTTGACGGTAAAGAGTTGGAAGTCATAGATTATGAAATATTATGCAATACTGGTATTCCTGGTTGTCGTGAAGGGTATGTTTACTTATTTACTTGTTCAGCGTTACATATATTTCATTTAAAATTCAATTAATGATATCCTACCTATAGTACAAAGTACAACCATATGTGTCGAAGCACTTAAACTACGATAATAGTAATAATAATAAGATCTAAACATTTTCAAATTTTATTCTTGCTATGATAAATGCATTGTTTTACAACAATTCAAATCGTTCACAGAACCCATTCACTTTGTAGTTACATTGCGTTAATCTTCCAAATTAATATATCTGTCACATTATATGATTTCGATACAGTATTAAGTCATGGATACCTATTGATGAGAAGTTGGAATTTATAAAGCTTGTGACTTCAAGCAATATCCAGGCAGTACTCACAGGATGCACATATGCCAACAAGAGACTGATCAATTGCAGTCTTAAATAACAATGGGAAGATACAAGTAAACAACATCAAGTGAATATAAATTCACCCCATTGCACAAGCAAGTGGATATCAGGACTCAGTAGTTAAGTAGATAACGCGATGGCATTTGAAGTGGGTGGACATCAACTCTGAGATGCAGGCACATTTAGCTGACGAGTCCCTAATAGGACGAAACGCGCGTCCTGGATTCCACTTCTAGCCACTACCCATTTCGTTATTATTATTACTATAATATGAATAATTTATTTTTTACCACTAAATTTAATTAGATGTGAATGGATAATGATGAATGGAGGTGATGTACCAGAAAATGCATTAGTTGCTGGAATAAATAAAGTCGGTACACCATTGTACATTGTAAAAGGACGAATTCAAGGTGAAGTATGCGTTGGAAAAGTGAGTTTGATTTTATTGAATGTTGACGTACATCTACTACAGTATGAGGTTCTTTTTTTAAAAAAAATACAATTAATTACTGATTACAGTAGTTAATTCTATTTAATTGTTTTAAATAGCCACTGTAAAGTATAATAGTTGTCCCAAGATTTTTATTAAAGTTACTTTTCGTGGAAACCAGAATGTATATTATATTCTATTTGAGACTTATCATCTGGATATACCTGTCATATCCTTGTATTGATGTTTATATTGAAACTCGAACCCGGTTCCTTCCACTTAAAATGTTAACAAGTTATCTACTGAACTACTGTATTCAAAAACTGATTGATTAGTTTATGCGTTCATGACATCAATATCAGGAAAATATGAACCCTTACAAACAAGTAAATTTTTGCATAGTTGAAAGCATGAGTCGATTGAAGCTAGACCACCAAGGAAAACCTGGAAGCACTGGACGGTCGTTTCGTCCTATTGTGGGACTCCTCGGCAGTGCGCACCCACGATCCCGTCTAGCTTCAATTGACTGATGCTTTCAACTATGCAAATACTAAATCTCCACAAAAACCCCTTCTGAAGTAAATTTTTCCATTTCAAAGGAGTAATCATTTAACGATTATTTTCATCATGAAATGATATCAACTGAAATAAAAACAGGAAAAAAGAACGAAGTTCTTTCATAGATAGATAATTATCTAAAACTCCTTACCTACGACTTACGCAATTAGATATGATAGATGTTTTTTTTGATAATCATAAAAATGGTGAATAAAGTTGGAAGTGTAAGACAAGTTGATTTTAACTTTATGATTTAAGGGGTATCTAAGACTCTAAAACAACTAAAGTCACTTGCTTTAATTTTGTTCGTTCATATTTCCTATTAATGAAGAAATCTGAACCAAAATGAAATGATTGCTTAATGCTCTATGGTTTACACATAAATTGCAATGATTCATCAGATAATTTACTGTAACTGTAACTAATTAAGTTAAATACTATTAAAAGACATTGAGTTGAATCATGGTTCTTAGGTTTTAGCATTGTAATAACTTATGAACTAATTTAGTAATATTACAATGATAAAAGTTATTATGATATTAGAAATTTTTTAATTAAAATATTTTCTTACTGAGATAAGAAGTCATTTAGTCCACTTAAAGTTATTCAGTACCTTTAGCTTTCACTTTGGGAGCGTTATTCTTCAGATAATTAGGTTACCATCCAATGGTTAATATTTCCAATAGTTGTCTATTGCTCTCGAATCTATAGTAAATGCCTAAACAAATTAACTGAAAACTAAGATTCGTAAACGGAATTTCTCGAAAGGGTAAATTGTCAAAGCGCTAAAAGGTCTACTGAATAATGTTTAAATAAGAAGACTAGTTATAATTATAGCTGTAAATCTGAAACAAAAACTTGACTCAATTAAACAGTGAATATATTATTGCGATTAGAGGTACGTAGGTAAGAAAGATGAGGAGTATTTTTAAAGTTACAGTATGTTAGGTTCCGTGTGGTTAGCAACTGAAGTGAGCGATGCTTTAGCCTAGAGATACATAGTCAACAGTGTAGAAAACACAACAAAATCAGAATGAATCAAAGTCCACTAAGGTCAAGTTCAAAACTTAAAGAAGTCCTACACTAATTATACTCCAAATAAAATAAACAAAGCTATTTAAAATTGAAGGACTGCAGCTAGTAGTGGAGCAATAGACATGGCTTTCGTCCTACTTGAGGCTGGTCATCTAGTTGTTAGTATATCTGAGTGTTGATTTTTACATCAGTATATAATGGCTACTAACACAGTAACTCACACAGGATGCATATATGTTAACAAAGACTGATAATTTTCTAATCTCGAACGTTAATAACGAAATAACTTAAACCCAATCAAGATTTAAAACTATATTCATAAAGTATTTTACTAATTCTACGAATTAATACCTATTGTAGTGAACAAGAACATGAGTGGGGACAATCGAATGTATTTAGGCACGAATTACACAATATCTCAGTAAAATATGAGAACTATATAGTAAATATTTACTTTGCAAACTATCAATCAATAGTCTCAATCTTGACCATTCCTTCTGCAAATATCAGTCCGTGGTCTCCGATTATTATTGTCCATCCATTTTCAAACCAATTGCGTTTCGTTTCCGTTCTTCCGTTATCGATCTTCTACTGAAATTCATTTAATACCCGACGATCGTTATATACTACTTATGTGTATATAAGTAATCCACACCACACTATGGAAAAAGATTTAAAATACACAACATAAAATGAATTTATTTAATCTCTTACTATAGTTATTATTCTTACTTTGTAATAATCCAGTAATGACTCTATCTCTCTCATTCTCTCTATCTCTTGTTTGTTTTATCAGTTAATTCAAGGTGAAAGTTCAGGATGTTTTCCATGGGGTGGAGATGAGCATAAATGTGAATATTATGAAGTACTTGTTTTAAGATATTGAAAACTATACGATACATTTGTTTATCTTATAATAAAAAAACTATTTTGACACAGAGAAATATATTTAATTTAAAAATGATCCTTATGAATTTCGTATAATAATTATTTATAATCATACAGCAATACTAAATAAATAAATATAAATATCAGAAAGGGGTTTTGTGGAAATCTTAGTAATTTTATATAGTTGAGATCATGAGTCAATTGAAGCTAGACCACCAAAGAAAACCTGGAAGCGCTGGACGGCCGTTTCGCCCTATTGTGGGACTCATTATCAGTGCGCATCCACGATCCCGCCTCGCGAGATTTTACTTTTCCCATGTGTATGTGATTTATACCTTTGATATATGTGACTATCTTAATTAACCTGCTCAAAATTATTTCATTTAGCTCAGTGTCAGTTATGTATAATTTATAAAAAAAAGTGATTTAATTTTAGTGCTTCATCTAAATTTTTGAAAAATTGATATTATGGGTTAATTGAATTTTGTTATATGGTTTAAAATAATAATTTTATTATTATTAGCTTTATTCGATATCATATTTTTAGTACAATATAGAATTCTTAGCACAAAGTATTTCAACACGTTTCCGTTTCTTACTTCTTGGTCGACCCTGACGATAAGTATTGAATGATCACTAGTTAGAAGTTAACAGTCTAGTCAATCGATATCTGAATAATGTACATTATTTTCTCTGCATATTGCTAGCAATCACGATATCTCTGATTAGGCTCGTTTGTTACCTTTACAGAGAAAGGTTATACACTTTTCAGAAACGCACTTGAATAGGCTATGCGATTAATAGCCATAATGATGCATTAAAACAAACAAAATTAGATAACTTCTTAAAATATCTAGATGACAGGAACAGGTAGCCAAGATGTTTAAGCAGGCCATTAATCAAACGCTCAATAAATGAACACTTAATTAGCTGAAAAAAAGTTAATGAGTGTTGAAAATGTCTGTAACATTTTCAATATCCAGTAAATCTGTTAGATTTAGTACTTATGACTATTTTTCCACTTTTTTTAGTGAATACGTGCTGTATATTAGAGTGTGATCTGTGTCAAAGATTTAATTTTTCATCCAGTATGATGGGCTTCACTATACTGATCTTTATAACAGATAAATGAGGATAATTCTAGTAGCATGAAATGATATCATTAGTGCAAATCACACTCCACTATACACTTCGCTCACTAAAAACACGATGAAAAATAGCTTACAATATTGAATATTATAGTGAACAAGAACACGGGTGGGACAAATTACAGACTATCTCACTAAAATCTGATAACCATCTAGTCAACAGTTAATTTGCAAAATAGCAATCAATCATCTCAATTGTGACTGTTCCTTCTGCAAATATCAGTTCATCTTCTCTGATTTCGTTGTTCATGCATTTTCATATCAATTGCGTTCCGTTTTGGTTCTTTCCTTATCAATCTTCTAGTGAAATACATTCTATGCCTGATGATCACCATATACTACTTATATAGATATAAGTAACCCACACCACAATACGACACATTCATTATGAATTAAAAAATATTTCGTGTAAACTCAACCTCTTAAGACATCAATGTTATGAAAAAAGAATTTTATTTAAGATAATCCACAAACCACTTATAAGCAAAGATGGATAATGGCTAGTAGTAGAATCCATGACGCGCATTTCCTCCTATTTGGGACTCGTCAGTTGGATGTACCTGCATCTCAGAGTTGATGTTCACTCTAGGACTGGAACCCAGTATCGTTTGCTTCAAACGCCATCGAGTTATTCACTGAACTACTGAGTCCTGATAGCCACTTGCCTGTGCAATAGGGTGAACTTTGAATTCACTTGGTATTGTTTGTTTGAATCCATAAACCATTTGTCTATAAAAAATAAACTGAATATATAAAGTTAATTATTCCTGTTTAAATTATAATCCATAAACAAGGAACGATTGAAGTTAATTTTATAGAACATTATGAGCTTTAAATAAAACACAACAGTATTCCTAAATTTTAATGCTTTCTACAATATTATAACAATTTAAGATATTATTTAATTATGTTCCAAGTTTCTCTAACTATTTCACACTCATCAGCGATGAGTATCTATAACATGACAGAGTTCAAGAACTCATTAGTGAATTTATTCTCTCAACAACCGATCATATATAATAATGATAATCTGAACACGAATTGATTATATAACACTAGTCATTTTCATAATAAAACAGTTAATACATGTGACACGTATAAATAATACAATAAGAAGATAAAGTTTACGAGAAATAATATAATTAACATTAGCGTAGTCGATTCCGAATGATTTGGTCACACATTGACTTACGAAAACACTTAAATATAGTGACGGTAGTCGATAGGAAACCCTGAAGTTAAGTCACGTGTTATGTGCCACTTATTAGTAAGGTATATCTATAATCTTGATGGAACCAATCCTTTCTATAGGATTTGATCAGCACTAAGGACTTAGGGTACATTATATTTATCATTCAGTAAGTAATCAATTGTGAGTACATTTATATAATGATGAAAAAGCGATATGAGTCACATCACTCTGGATATTAAGTGAGTATTACAAGAGTAGTCTTATTGTATGGAAAAATTAATTTTGAACTTATAAGAAGTATTTCGATTTGAGTATGGATGAAGCTTCCTCAAACCGAAGCGATTTGTCCTAAATAATTTCTAGACAAAAAAGAAATGGCTGGGTTAAAGTCAATCGTACGACCAGTTTTAAATTTGTGTTTGGCATCTATTTGTCATCTACTATCATTGAGTCATTTGACATTATCTATTTTTGTATGTTTAAAATCATTTTGTAGTTACACCAATCCTACTATAATATTGGGCATTCAGTCTTTAAAGTGGTGTGCTTCTTATTGTTTTTTTCCGCCTTATTTGTTTGTTTACCAGTCATTCATTTTAACTAAATTCCATGGATTAATGTTTGATTTGGCTACTAAAATAATTGATTCGATTTGATTTTTCACTTATATGTTGGATTTCACGTGATTAGTAACAACAAACAAGAATTTGATGTTGATAAAATTTCAAATTTAACAGGGAGCATCAGTTTCCTCATAAATGTAGATATGCTTGATTAATGAAATCTAACTACGTTTTCTCACTACTTATTTTTTAATAAACTAACTTTAGAAAAAAACTGAAGTATCAGATAGAATCATTTAGTTCCTTGACCTAGTTGTAACTTGCTGAATAGAATTTCAACAACTCTAGGAGCTAGAGACTGATTACTAATTAATAATCTGTCAACTGCCTTTAACAATCTAACATCGAAGTATAGTACGCTTAGTATCGAAACATACTGATTAATGGAAACATTTCATCTTGATCAATAGATTTTTAAGAAAACACCACATTATCATGACATCGGTTATTACTCAGTGAGCAATTAATTTTATGTACATACGTGTATATCGTGTTCGGGGTCATGACTGTGTATTGTTAGGTTGTTGAAAAAAAATGAAACGTTGACCTCGTATTTTTTTCCTGTCATGTGAAGTAAATGATATGGCCGTAAATAAAGTTTTATTTACTGAATTGTCATTAACTTATCACGAATTATCATAAACCTGTTCAAAAAGAAATAAAGTCTATAACTCAAATACTTACTTACTTACGCCTGTTACTACTCGTGGAGGAATATAGGGCACCCACCACCATTCTCCATCCATCTCTGTCCTCGGCAATCCTTTCCAGTTCATTGCAGTTCCTATTCATCCTTTTCATGTCTGCTTCCAATTCTCGAAGCAGTGGGATCTTCGGTCTCCCACTTTCCCGTCTCGATACAGGATTCCAAGTTAGCGCTTGCTTCCTGATTCAGTTTGGTGATTTCTTCAATGTGTGTCCTATCCACTTCAAACATCTTTTCGTAATTTTCTCTTCAGATGGAACTTAGTTTGTTCTCTACCACAGTAGGTTGTTGCTGATGATATCTAGTCAACGGATATTGAGTATTTTACATAGACAATTGTTTATAAATACTTGTAAATTTTTGATGATGTGGTAGTTCTCCACGTTTCAGCTCCGTACAATACAACGGTTTTGATGTTCGTATTGAATATTTTGACTTTGATACTGGTTGACAGTTGCTTTGAGTTCCATATGTTGTTCAATTGTAGGAATGCTGTCCTTGCTTTACCAATCCTTGCCTTTACGTCTGCGTCAGATCCTCCACGATCGTCGACGATTCTGTCCAGGTACATGAAAGATTCCACATGTTCCAGAGTTTCGCCACCAAGTGTGATTGGGTTCGTGTTCTCTGCGCTGTATTTGAGGATTTTACTTTTGCACCTGTGTATGTTGAGGCCTACTGGTGCAGAGTCATCTGTTACTCTGTGGTTGTCTTGAACTGCATTTGTTCGTGTGTATGTGATAGAAGGGCTAGGTCATCTGCGAGGTCCAAATCGTCTAGTTGCATTCTATAACTTAATGTTCGATTGTAATTATTTTTGACTGTTACTATTTTTAATGTTATAATACTATTGAATTTGATTTTATTTACTAATCAGTACTAATCATTATGAATATAAGTTCATAAGGAAATCCATATAGGAATATAGAGTTCGGTTAGTTCTTAGTGCATATTCAACTTAACTCTTTTCACTTCTGTAAGGTTATATAAGCCATTGTGTGATTTCTTAATAAAATCATTGTGTTATGGGTAGTCAGAGTAAACTTCATTGAGTCTAAACCATTTCAAACAGCTCAATTTTCTGTTGTTTATTGTACAATACTTTATTAATCAATATCTAGTCGCCCGCTATAGAGAAATTTCTATATTTTACCAAACATTACCGGGTTATTATTTTTGTGACGATGTCAATGGAACTGTTATATTTTTAACATTAACTGTTGGTGTCTAGGTTAGTAGTTTTTAGAACCTCAGCAACATTGAAAATTCTATTATTACAAAGTATTTTTTGAATCAGACTGTTAAATATTTGGTTTACTAAAACAAAAAAATATTAAATTAATTAAATATATATCTAGACTGCTAAGCTATCTGAGTTTGATAAAGATATATGTGCTTCTTATATGAGTGCCCGAATCGCTTAATTATGTTAGAAAACTAAAAGTAAGTAGGAGTCTTTGATTGGCTGACCGAATATGAAGTCACATTTTCAATCAGTAGCGTTCGCCCATCAACATATCTCACTAATCATTTGGCTTATGTCTGATTGGCCCAGTGTATTACTCATCTCCCTTTTATTTGAATTCAACTATATGAGTTAGGTTGGAAGTACATTAAAACACAACAAAAAAAACAAATTTATGCTTAAGATGGTAGAAATGCGTTTATTATACTTTACATGTATTTCACATGGCAATCATTCACTTTACAATAGCTATCATAGATAACGGAATAACAGATACTCCGATACTCCCAAACGTCTCTACAAAAGGATTCTTAATTTATGTGTTTAAGACAGATATATGTGATGCAATGACTGTGGTAATAATAATTCTAAGTTTAATTAACAGAGAAAGATGCTGTCTAGCAGTGAAATGCAGAAGGCACGTTTCATCCTATTTGGGATTCGTCAGAGTCGATGCTCACTCTCAGACTATTCGCTTCAAAAGCCATAGCGTTATTCACTTGGCTACTGAATCCAGTTAGCCACTGGCTTGTCCAATGGGGGAGGAGTTTAGTTCATTTGTATTGGTTGTTTAAATCTTCCTACTGATGTTGAGGACTGTGAGTATTGAGTCTCTTTTTGATATGTATACATCCTGTATAGATTGCCTTGATATTCTAAAATTAAGACTGATCAATTACAGACCTTGACATCAATGAGAAGATTCAAGAAACAAATACAAATGAATGATAAGTTTTAACTCAAATTGAGTAATTACAACTTTTATTGATCCGAAGGTAGGATCTTTATTTGGTGTATGAAACTACATTTTTGATTGGTTGGAGAAAGTAAATCAAACGAGATTAACCTGACACTTCATATAACGGATTTTAAAAATATATTTAGTAGTTATTGCTTTTCGCGTCACTATCTTATCATAGTACCAAAACAATATCAATGAAGATGATTTTTACAAATAGTTTTCTTTTCCTTAAAGCTTCCTATCACTGTTATCACGGCCAATTAATATCGTTTTGAATATGAGTAACTAGATCAGAGCAGTTTTTCTGTAATATATTGGTTAAGAATCTATAAAGAATAAAACTATTTTCTGGTATCTCAGTGGGACTAAGTTCTATGTAAAGTATACTAAAGATATTTTTCATCGAAATTATCAATAAGACTCATCTTAAATATCAAACTAACAGTAGCATTCAACAATTGGTATATTTCATTTTCTGAACTTACAGCATCTCTAACAAAATCACCTATCGTAATTATATCATGAGAATAACTTTAAAATGAACAATACTTAAACTATCCCTATTCCAATTCAATAAACTATAACCATAATTCAACATAATCACTATATCATGAAGTTTGTAAGGTATGCTTGAAAGTAAAGCTCTAAGAGGAATATGTTCTGTTAGAGAAATGTTTTCTTGACAATAGCTACATTGTTAGATGGTGGAGAAGATTTGTAGCTCAGGTGGATGATTTTGATGGCGTTTTGTTCTCTGAGCTGGATGGTTTGGTCGTGGATCTTTCGTGGATCATCGTCATTCTGAATGACATCATCAGCACAAACTTTGGGTAGAAGTAAATTTCACTGAAACATTTGTGTAATTCAACTTAAATTGTACAGAAAACCGACGCAATCCAGCTACATATAGTATAACATTATTTTCTGTTTTCATTTTCTTTTGAAATGTAGGTGTTTGTATAAACCTTAAAACTATAAAGAAATTGCCTAACGTTATACCATTTATTTTTCATCTTCACATGGTTGATTTTTCAGTTTTGCATTCAAGAAAATGATGATGATAAAGTAGTCCTGTTGGATTATTTGTGTCTTTAATAATTCTGTTGTTATAAACTCGATTCTCTCCTATAGATTAAACAGACTTTACAGTCAACCACTTAACCTAAAACAGCCCCAAATACTTTTTACCAGTTAATACTGAAAACGAAAGTGTTATGAAACGCCAATGTGTATCTCTTGTGAATAAAAGGCTTAGCCTACTTTCTTTGGCTAGGATGTAACATCTATTACACCATAAAGAATCTGAAGTTGTAGTTATATAACCTCCTTTGTACATTTACGTATTCTGTAACTCTTTCCATAATATATATAATTCTTTTGAAGGTTATTGATAATTATATATATGTGTAGTTATCAGCTACTTTCAGAAGGAATGTGGTGTATGTTACTTATGTAGATATAAATAGCATATTACACCAATCAGAAATGGAATATCTGGAAGCAGAAGCTTGAGAAGATCAAATAAAAGGAGAATGGAAACATGGAGTAATTGTTATTGCAATGAAGGAATAATGAAGTCTAAGGAAAATGACAGGATTTGCAAATGAAGTATTGAACATATGGTTACTACAAGGAAGTAAATAGCTTTAAATCCTTCTATATGTTACTTATCTTGTGTTAGTTTAGCAGTGATGATTAATTTACATGTAAACTGATGCAAAGGGTCTATGATTTTGAAAACTTTCACAGTGTTAACATTGTCTATTAAGAAATAGACCGAGAATGATGTAACAGATTAGACTATTCTCTTTATATGAATTAAATAAGAGAAATAATTATAATAAACAAATTTTATTCAGAAAAATGATTATCATTTGGTTTTACAAAAAAAAACTGGGTAGGTGTTTTTCAATGGTCATTAATTGGTTGACAACAAAAACGGTGAATAAGAATGAATGAAATAATAAATGATTGATTTTTTTCAAAAAAAAAAAAGAAAATTTAATTTACGATTATTATGGTTTTGGAATTCGTACTTTTTTAAAAATTTTTTTGTAGTTATTTAATTAATACAAGAACATCATAGTGATTCATTTTTCTTTCTTGACCACCGTAAGGGAAATAGGCGCATCCATGACTTTCATGAACCTTTTCAATAAAAGTTAATTAATATAATGAAGAACATATGAGTCTATTATAAATGTTATGTTTTATAGTTTACATTACAAATTGACCTTAGTAATTCAATGAGGACTTCAAATAATTGAATAATTACTTTTGGTTCAGAAGCGGTTTTGTGGAGATTTCAGCATTTTCATAGTTGAAATCATGAGTTAGGTTTTCCAAGGTGGTTAAGCTTCAATTGACTCCTGATTTCAACTATGAAAATACTGAAATATCTACAAAACCCCTTCTGATCTATAATCATATGCTCACTAGTGACTGACTTCAAGATACATATCCTGGAGTTCTAGTGGGAAGCAGTGACCAGTGGAGTTCAACCACGTCTGTTGTAGAGATATCAATTCACTGAAGACAGTTGGTGAACGGTTGCTCAACTTCGTGGATTGGTTGAAGTTAGACATTAACACCGTTGGATGCCGGCTCAGTAGTCTGTCGGTTAAGTACTCTGGCGCGAGACTGGTAGGTGCTGGGTTCGAATCTCGCGAGTGCGGGATCGTGGATGCGCTTTGCTGAGGAATCCCACAATGGGATGAAACGGCCATCCAGTGCTTTCAGGTTTTCCATGGTGGTCTAGCTTCAATTGACTCATTATCTTAACTGTATAAAATTTCGAATAAATTTTGGTGATTTGTTCTCTGGAGAAGTAGCCCACACTGAGTTACGAAACGTCAGAAAATCTAATTTTTCTAATCATTGGGATATTAGAAATATATTATTCCATTTATATGTATATTTATTCTTCTATTAAAAAACAATAAAATCTACAATGTCGATTTACATTAGAAAATAGATAGATTATGGTTGACAATGGAAACCAGTATGAGAGTTTCGTTCTATTAGGGACTAATCAACTCGATATACTTGAATCCCACTATTAATATTTAAATTGGGATTTATATATATAACTTTTTTCTATAAAACATTATTGTTTCATTCATTGAACGATTCAGTTGGGCTAGTCACTAACATATTTAAAAGGTATTATACTCAGATAGTGGGACTGTTTGCATGAACTAAACCTGAGTGGTACCCAGGTGGCAGAGATCGGGCTAATCACCCACTCTACCTATACCCACAAATGATTACGAAGGTTACAAAGAATCAGATCATTCTTAGTATGAATTTAATTAAAATTTAGTTCTGAATATAAACAATTGGATAATATAAATGTCTACTAATGATTATTTATTATTTTATATTTATAACAGAATGATACATTTACTGTATTATTTTAGAATCATGTATAATATCTTTAGAATGAAAAACTTACTTTACCAACTACACGTTCACCATTAATATGTTCTCGAGCTATGTAAAGTGGTTCATTGGATGAAGTTATACCTCCAACAACAGCATATTTAGGAACATATCCATTACTATGTCGTTCCCATTTGTAACTAGGGTATTTTGACAAAAAACAATAACATCATTAAAAAAGATTAATTCTTATCTAGAACATTAATGTTTGGAAATGATCACATAATATTTTGATTTGCATTTTTTTGAAAAGGAATAGTTTGAGTCTTGAATTATTATTAGAGATTCAGTTTTGTTACACTTTATATTATTTTTATTCTTAGAAAATTGACTGTTTATGGGGCCTCCTAAGAGTTAGGAAGTATCTTTAAAGTGATTAGTTCTATTGAGATATTAGTCTACTAATAGGTTTGACACAGTAGGGACTTTTATACGTATATAATCAATGTTAGGATATCGAAGGCTGTTGAGAGGAAGTTTTATAAATAAGTTTCACGTCAGTTAGAAATCGATAAAAAGGCTAATCCGTAACCTTGAGGAACTTGGTACTCTTAGTAGGATTAAAATCCGTATCACTCAGTATTAAAATTAATAAAGCTACCATATAGCTATTTGGGCAGAGACTAAACTACTGAAGGATTGAGATATGCATTCTGGGTAGTGACTGATATATCATCCTTGCTTAGTCATTAGTACTAAACAAATACTTCCAATGAATTTGTAATATAGCCATTAGTCCTATGCTAGTAGAAATAAAGTGTACTACATCTAACCATTTGATAATCATGTAGGGTGTAGGTGTTCAGTCAACAACACTACAATGTAAAATCAAATATAATCGTTCTTATGATAACATACCAATGTTGGGGACCATATGGTAATTTTGTATCACATAATACCTCATATGAATCAAATTCATATTCTGTTCCATCATAACTAATATAAGCTTTGCCCAAATGTGGTACAACTTTACCAGGAATTACATCGCCAGAATGATATATACGAGCAATGTAAACATCATGACCTGCATCAATTGCATTTGATGGCACTCTACCATCAGTTTGATGAATCCAGGATAGGCATGATTGAATTCCTTTGCCAATTCTTGCCATCCTTGAAATTTAATTAAAATCAAAATCTGTGCAAATAATTCATTTATAGAAAAGATTTAATTTATTACTTAGTAAAATATGTTGACTTAAAAATTTTGATAAATACTAATGATTGTTTAATTAGATGTTATGGTACCATTAAATTCAGATATAGTTTAGTAAATTACTACTATTATCAGAAGGGGTTTTTGTGGAGATTTCAGTATTTTTCAAAGTTGAAATCATGAGTCGATTGAAGCTAGACCACCATGGAAAACCTGGAAGCACTGGACGGTGTTTCGTCCTATTGTGGGTGGTGGTCTAGCCTTAATTGACTCACGCTTTCAACTATGAAAATTACTATTAGTTTATATATATATATATATATGCTTTAAAACAATGCTCATTAGTTTGATGGCAAATGTTTATTCAATGACACAGCTGTTATAATTCGATTATTACAAACTGTTGGTCGATTAAGTTGTATCTATTCAGAATATTTCAACGTATTTTATATTTAGTATATTTTGTATATAAGAGACCTAGATATTTTAAAAGAAATCTTTTATCAGAATGAGGATTTGTGGAAATTGTAGTAATTGTAATAGTTGAATTCATGAGTCAATCTAAGCTAGGTCACCAATAAAAACCTGAAAGCACTACACGACCGTTACTTCTTAGTATGATACTCCTCTGCAGTGGACATTCACGATCCCTCATATGAGACTCAAATCCATGATTTTCGGTCTCACGCGCGAACGCTTACGCTCTAGACCACTGAGCTGTCATCTAATGGCGTTAATGTCTAACTTCAATCGATTCGTGATCTTGCTCAACCTTTCATCTTTTTGTAATATCGATTGAGTGCATTCTTGTCCAGTTGATATATATGACGTTATGAGACCGCCAATTGGAGAGCAGTGAATTGTCTACCAGAGCAATGATACACAAAAACCGTATGAGCTGTCTTGATTACATATCATTCCTGCTTTCTGCCTAGCCCATCTAGTTAAGTCTAGAACACCAATAACAGCCTCGGCAATATGAATCATCATATTTCAAACATACTGGGTTTATATACCAAACAAACTGACCACATCGTCCCATAAAATGGAAAATAACATTTGTACAAGATTTAGCCAAGATATGACTATGAATAGGAGGAACAATAACTAATAGGCTGGGCATAACTCAAGAATGGTAAATCGTGCAGTAATAGTCTATAGGTCAAACTAAAGCTTATAATAAGAAGGACACGGATATGAATAGTTTAGTTACTTAACAATTATACAATAGGAAATATACATATCACATTGGTCCATAAATAGTCCTCAAAAGTTACCATTCATAAATCTGTACAGGATATAACACTTTTGTTTAAAATTCATAGATTTTAAGTTACTTTTTAAAAAAAAATAGTGGATCACCAGTCAGCTTTATTAAAGCTCTGAGAAAATAAATTCATCTTTCAAGTTTGAACTAGTTCAACAGTCACGATCTATCTTAAGTATTTTCTTAGCAAAATTTATTTTTGATGACTATAATTACACATAAATCAATATTTTTTATGAGTTAACTAGTAACACTGTGAATATAATCAAATAATTAAGATAATTTTCAATTAGATAGATTTGATAAGAAAACACTATAAACTGTATCAAAGTAATTCGTTTCATACAATGGATTGAATAAAATATGTTAACATGTTTTCCACATATATATGCGCTCCTACGTGAACAACAACATTGAGATGGAAGTATTTCGAGCTGATTAGTCTCAAAGTAGAACGAAACTCACATCCTGGATTCTGCGACTATCCACAATCCATCTATCTAAAATAACTTAGGATATAATGGTCATACTGAGGCAGTTCTCACAAGATACGTATATGAATCAACAATAAGACAAATCAAACTCTTACTGCTACTAATACATATATATCAAACAAGTTTATTCAATAAATAGTTTTCATTAGATACCTAAAATCAATACCAATATTATCCTTAATATTATATAAACTCAAAGTGATCTTCATTTTGAATGTAAATGATGTTATTTTTACAATAGAATGCAACGAAATAACCATAAATTGAACTACAACACAAAATGCATTAACTTACTCTTGTTATCTTAATTAGAATGCAGAGCAATGTAAATAATGAGCTATCTACAAGCTATATATATATATATATAATCAATTGTGTATCTACTCGAATAGGTCACATTTTGAATCTACACTGTATATACATAAAATTTTATGTGAAATAACCTATGAGCCTAATTGTTACATTACCTAATTACCGAATTGTACACAAACATGAACACACATAAAGCAAAAAGACAAATAAACGTGTATAGTTGATTACAAAACAGTCAACTCTTGTTGAGATATGAACAAAAATAAATACAAAGGTTACAAATCATAATAATATTTAAATGTACTATTAATACTGCTACTACTATTAATAGTAGTGAAAAATCAAAACGTGTACACTACTTTATCGAAATACACACATTACTATTACTAATAATAGATCCGTTAAATAAATATATATGATATACAATTTCATCTGTAATAAAATCACTGATGATAGATTAATCTACTAATAATTAATCAAATAACAACACATTAGCATAACTTAATTATCTTTTTTAATTGATATAGATTTGTGGGGGTAATAAAAAAATCAAAACAAGTACAAAGAACAAAGAATAACACAGGGTCATTAAAGTTATAAGGTAATTGAAGAGATTGAAATTATTATTTAACATGGTACCTGAATGTTTTTTTGAAAATTATAGTGTCATAATCCAACTATTATCGTGTTTTAGACAATTTATTACTATATAGTTGAAATCATGAGTCAAATGAAGCTAGACCATCATGGAAAACCTAGAAGCAATGGACGCATCCACCATTCCGCCCCTCGAGATTCGAACCCAGGACCTATCAGTCCTGCGTACTGCTGAGGAGTCCAACATTAGGATGAAACAGTCGTCCAGTGCTTTCAGGTTTTCCATGGTCGTCTAGCTTCAATTGACTCATGATTTCAACTATATAAAATTACTAAAATCTCCACAAAACCCCCTTCTGATAATTTATTACTAGTTATTGATGGTTACATTCAACTTGGATGAAATTAGATAAGATAACCCCTTGTCAAGATTCCACACAAGGTATTTAATTAAACGGAAGTAAATAATTTACTGAGATGGATAGTGGCTAGCAGTGTAATCCAAGAAGCACGTTTTGTTTTATTTGGGACTCGTCCACTGGATGTATCTGCGTCTCAGGGTTGATGTTCACTCTCGCACTCGAACCCAGTACCTTTTGCTTCAAACGCCATTGCGTTATCCACTTAGCTACTGAGTCCTGATAGCCACTTTCTTGTGCAATGGGGTGAAGTTTAAATTCACTTAGTATTACTTGTTTGAATCTTCCCATTCACTGCTAGCCACTACCCATCTTTGCTTATAATGCTTGTGAAATAAGGCAATATTGAGGCAATACGCACAGTATGCCCATATGCCAATAAGAGACTGACCACTTGCAGTCCTATACATCAATGGAAAGATTCAAACAAACAATACTAAGTGAATTTAAATAATTTACTGTTTTTAGTGTTACTGAGGAATATTTGGCATTTTAATAATTAAACTGTCGATTAGATGGCTCAAGTAACACAAAGACGGTTAATGAGGTGGTGGAGAATATTTGTAGCTCAGGTGGACGATGAAAGCTCCACGACCAAACGGTTAATGAGGATTAATTTAACACTAAAAATAAATCAAAACATAGTTTGAACACACTAATTGGGATATACTTCACGCTGATTGTCAGATTTGTACACCATGAGTAGAGTATTATTCATTATAAATAATTCACTAATTTAATAAATGAACACATTATAAAGTTAAACGCCTATAAACAACAGATATGATTAGTTTACCAAGATAAATAATTACTCCCCCTTACAGTTCGACTACATGCCAAAAACGCATGAAATTTTTTTAAAAAAATGTGATTCACATTCCAATCAATTAAAACCTTGGTCGCTATATTAACTATAACAATAATAGACGTTTTATTCAATATCATATATTTGATTGTAGTCAAGGATTCATTGTGTAAAATATGCGGTACTGTTACAAATTCCAGTTTTTTAAGCAATAAACTAGTGAATATTCTAAAGATATGAATGAAACGTTTTTAAACAGTGGTAAGCTATCGTTTTTACATTTATTCGTATATGCTCACAATCACTCATGCTCATTTGACAATTCTTTTCATAGCATGATAAACCAAACACTCAAATTCTATAGTAATCACCTCTCGTTTCTGACATGAATAGAGAATGAGGGCAATAATGGAATCACAGTTACTGTACTGCCTGAATTTCTCAGTACTTAGGTTCGTGATGACTTGTAAAGATTTTCTACAAATAAACAGACCGATAAAAGTTAAGTTCAAGTAGTCATTTATTACAACATAAAAGATCCCATACTATTGAGTTATTTAGGCCATTGGACATGTTGAAACTGGGCAAAAGGGAGTTGATCAGTACTAAATGAAAGGATAAACATAACATTAGTAATTATTAATTGACAGATCAGTATATATTTAAGTTATTAAATAATCAGGGACATTGAAGCAGCGTTGTTAGCAAACATTTCCACTCACAAATTTGTGGATTTATTTCATGTGATAAGTAAAAATGAAAATATACTTCACCGAAAAGTATATACACCTAATGGAATAATTTTTGTTATTTTGGACAGTGAAGCGAAATTTCTAACAAAAAATCGATAATATCACTTGTTTGACTTGAAGTCATTAAAAATAATAAGTAAGCTCATGAAATGTATAGTGGTTGTCTTATAATGATTTGTCGTTGCCTTATTCAGGTTTTTGACACTTAGTACTAATCAGATATCGGCCAAATGATATCCTCCCACTACTGTCCAAGATCTGGTTTCCTTCCTAAAGAATGTGACGCAAGCAGTTGGTTGAAAATGTGGCTTTACTTTCTAATAGATATATATGAGTGTACACATATTTCGCCACTCAAACCTTTATCTTAAAGCTTTCTGGTCACTATCGGTTTTCTCATTCAAGTAGCTAGTTGGGCTTGGGTGTAAAGAGTTTACGTACCGAGAGCAGAATTGGATGAACGTAAAGCTAAAGTCTACCTCCAGTTCTGTGAACAGGTTTCCTTTTAAACTTAAAACTTCTATTTCTTCAAATATTAACATGTTAATCATTAGGATACTGAGTTGGTACCACATGTTCCACTTGAAACGCTTAGACACCGGTATCACAACTATTTTCTAGTCTGCTGAAATCTTCTAAATTTTAGTTCCGTACAGAAACTGGAAAACCGGATGATATTGAGCTTATAGAGGGTTCCGAAAAGCGTAATTAAGTTGGTAACAGAACCAATAATTCTCCAATCAGTAAAATCAAAACATAATTCGTAGGTGTTTTAGAATTCGCTCAGAAATTTCTAAATAACATTAACATTTTAAAAAGTATTTTCAGCTTATCCATGTCTTCTGAAAATTTTTCGAGACATTTTCGAGTGCTGCCAACAATTATGTTATACACTCTTTATTAGGCTGATATCATATTTTAATGTGAATGATAATTTACCATTTCGGAAATGTTAAATTTGTTTTATACAACGAAATAATTTCAAAACGGGTTACGACAAACATACCTTTTAGATTTCGTTATCAATCCATATATCAGAATTGAGTAATAGACAATAAACTATTTAGTCAAGGAGATCAATGTAATAATAGACATTGATCAACCTAGACTTGTTTTTCGTAACATAATCAATAAAATAAAAAAATTACTAGTCTTGATCATAAACAAATTAAGTTTAATAGAAATGCGTACGTGATAGCAAATGATTTCTAAATCACCTAATAACATCGAACTTATCAACTAAAGTGAATAAATAAATTATAAGCAAAGATGGATAGTGGCTAGCAGTGGAATCCAGGACGCGCGTTTCCTCCTATTTGGGACTCATCAGCTAAATGTACCTGCATCTCAGAGTTGATGTTCACTCTGAGACTCAAACCCAGTAACGTTCGCTTCAAATGCCATCGCGTTATCCACTCAGCTACTGAGTCCTGATAGCCACTTGCTTGTGCGATGGGTGAAGTTTGAATTCACACATTATTGTTTGTTTGAATCTTCCCATTGACGTTTAGGACTGCAACTGGTCAGTCTCTTATAGGCATATGTACATAATGTGCGTATTGCCTCGATATCGCCTTAATTCACAAGCATTATAAACAAAGGTGGATAGTGGCTAGCAGTGGAGACTGACCAGTTGCAGTCCTAAACATCAATGGGAAGATTCAAACAAACAATACGAAGTGAATTTGAATAAATAAATGTTTACTGAATACATAATCAGTAATATTATTATTACTATTATTATTATTAATATTGAGTTATGTACTGTATATAACATGTTTATAAACATACTCAAATACTCGATAAAAATGAATAGAAACTCTTTTTTCTACTACAAAATTTAATGAATAACAATCAAACATGGAAGCTTTTAATAGTTTCAAATAAATTGAGCATTGGATAGTGAGTTAATTATAAATATAGTTTTCATTATATCACACTGAGTTGAAAAATTGTATCTCTGACGTTTCGTGACTTAAATGTAAGCCACTTCCTCAGAGTAAATAAAGAGTGGCTTACAATTTTTCTAGTCATTAGGATATAAAAAAAAATATATTTTTTTATTATAGAAGTTGTTTGAGCGATTGCAATAAATTCCGATTAAAACAAGAATGTGTAAAATTTAGAAAAATGAAACATACAATGAAAATCATAGACGAACATTTCATCTTATTTATATTTTTTCTGGACATGCGTTAGCATTCGAAGTGAAAGATAACAGGTTCGAGTTCACATATGAAAATCGACACTAATGTAGATAGAATTAGTTGAACAGTCCGAAACAAGGAGAAATACATATCATATATTTCATTGGTAGTTAATATTCAACTTTAGTAACGACAAACATATAAACTTGAACTAAAATTTATCTTTTAATATAAATATGGTATTTGAAGGTAGTTCAAGACTTAAAACGTTTCAGAAGTAGTATTCTTTTTGTATTTATGAGTTTAAACAAAGAAAAGTTTGATGTAGGTTTTCATAATATAGACAGTTAAAGTATAAAACGTTCCATTGTGGTCTGTATTTCAACAAGATGTTTAGAATAGGGTTGATATAATTGATATTTTCAACTAATATTATTTTTACAAGAGGTTTTTGTGGATGTTATTAATAATTTCAATAGTCCAGTGCTTCCAGGTTTTTCATGATGGTCTAGCTTCAATTGACTCATGATCTCAACTATTGAAACTTTAATATTATTTTCTTGATTATTATTTGCA
Source organism: Schistosoma mansoni (assembly GCF_000237925.1). Lineage (NCBI taxonomy): Eukaryota > Metazoa > Platyhelminthes > Trematoda > Strigeidida > Schistosomatidae > Schistosoma > Schistosoma mansoni. The sequence continues at coordinate 13,078,695 of NC_031495.1, forward strand.
AAATAACGTTATCTTCAAGTATAGATAGAATCACAATATACTAATTATATAATAATCATTATCTGCTAATGGTAAATGTAAAACTTTTCATATGATATTTATTATTATATATTGGGTTTTGTACACTTTAGTTGTTTATAATCCTCAGTGAATTGATCAGTTTTTATTACTGTATGAACTTATTAATTATTGCAAGTGATAAGGTACTATGTTTTGAGTTTATGTATGAATTTCAATAATAGAATGCAGTTGCATCATTGATATATAATCAATATGAGATATATGATTTGGCAACCAACAGAGATTGAGCAAATCGGATCTAACTGTCAACAATTCAAATCTATAAATACTTAAAATTTTAAATTTTAACTTCAAACTAGAAAGTTTAGATATTAAAGCTGAATAAATACCACTGTACGATGTTCTCGGGTGTACTTCTGAGATGTTTAGGGTTGATTACACTGATTTTATGGAGTAGGTATTAAATCTCGTTTTTACAATGATTATAATCTCCTTTGAACCTGCGAACAACCAACTTGATTGATAGGATTCTTCTAGCACTAAAAGGACTAAGCAAATATGATGATGGTTACTAGTTAGTGATCACTCGGTTTTAATGCTTCCTTTTCACAGAATGTTATTAGGGGCCCGGATAGTTTAGTGGCAACATTTCAGGCTGTCGAGTTGGGTGGTATAAGTACATGTCGTACAAAAAGTGTCATTTATATCAAGATTTAGCTACACCTAAGTGACGAGTGCCAAACAACACAAAACCTAAGTCAAGCAGAATTTCCTGTCTAACATCTCCAATCACTAAACAGTAAAGTCAGTCATCTTAGAATACTTAAGCTAATTAATTCAAACATGTCAGTTTAAATTTAAATCCATTTATCGTTACTATTACTGCGGTGTTCACTACTTGTACGGTTAGATATGAGTAACATGTATCAGGACTTGGAAGTACAATTATTACGGACAAAGGCGGAAAGTGGAGAGAAGAAAATCGGAAACGGAAGGCAATCGAAACAACAATAGGAATAAAAGAACTTTATAGTTTGTAAGGGATAATTCAAGGAAGATGGAAAAATAGTGTATTGTTTTCATATTTTACAAGCACTATGTGTTAATTTACATAATACAATAAATTTGTTCCCTCTGACCAAGTTTTCATTCACTAAATTAATTATTCCACAATTGATTCATACTTTGGACGTGAGTCATTGAAATAAAATTTCTATCTGTTTATCCATAAATTATGATGACTTGAGATAGGTTTTTAAAACAATAAAAATGTGGATACAGATTGGACTTTGATCAAATAATCATCTTAAAATACAACTGAATAACATAGTACAAGATATGAGTAATGTTTCATTCTATGATTATCTGTTTAGCTTTTTTGTTTGATATGTTATACTACTTAAATTTATTTAGTGGTATAGACTAAATTCAAACATTTCTGTAAAATCGTGTGTAGGATATAATAGTATATAACAATCGCAATAAGCCATGTGTTAGTTAACATTCCTTTTTGAATATCTTATTTCATTTCTCTTTTTGTATCAGTACTTCTCCCTTCTACACTTATTTAAATGACTTTTGTAGATGACTGTTGTTTAGATTCTTTACGACATAGGTATGTAGTGTTTTCTGATTTTAAACACATGTTGTACTTTTACTATTATCATCTGTCTGAATGATAGGCTCCAAGCTTTACAGGATCTACTGAAAGAAGAGGAAAATACTATCGAGGATAATTGGAAAGGGATCAAAGAAGTACTAACTTCAACGTATCAAGAGGTTCTGGGCTCTGAAGTCAGACACTGAAATAACTACTGACACGCTCCACATTCTACACAAGAAGATTTGGGGGTAGAACAAGTGCCGATAGACTGGAAAGAAGAACAACTCTGTAGGAGGTGGAATCTTTCACATACGAGGACAGCATCATCGACGAATGTGTGGGATCTGATGCAGACGTAAATGTGAGTATTGACAAATTAATGACAGCATTCGAAAAATTGAAGAACATATAGAATTGTGAACAACTTTCTGCGAGCCAATATCAAAATGAGAATCTTCAATACGAATATCAATACAGTTGTATTGTACGGAGCTGAAACGTGGAGAACTACTACAACCATAATCGAAAACGTACAAGTATTTATAATCAATCGTCTACTCAAAATACTTAATATCCGTTGATCGGATACCATCAGAAACAGTGTATTGTGTGAGAGAACAAACCAAGTTCCATCTGAAGAAGAAATTACAAAATGACTTTTGAAGTGGATAGGACACACATTGAGGAAATCACCAAACTGCATCACGAGGTAAGCGCTCACTTGGAATCCTGAATGGAAACGAAATAGTGGAAGGCCGAAGAACCCATTGCCTCGAGAATTGGGAGCACATATGAAAAGAATGAATAGGAACTGGAATGAACTGGAAAGGATTGTCGAGGATTGAGTTGGATGGAGGATAGTGGTGGGTTGTCTATGCTGCTCCATAAGTGGTAACATGCGTAAGTAAGTAAGTAATGTGTGTGTGGCCACACATACATTTAAACTGATAAACATAGCGGGATGTGATACAATCGTTTTCATATCTTTTATGCTTTTGGTGAAGCATGGATGCTGTTTTTTCTATAATAATAACACTTACTGCAAGTACGTTTTGTAGGTTGACAAATGGTTAATCAAAAGCAAACTGACGTTGTACAGCCTTATCAATTGCTTGAAAATGTTTTTATTCATTAGTTGAATATGTAAAAAAATCAAATTTTCCTAATACTAACTTTTACCACTTCATTACATCCAATAGTCTCAAGTAAAATGAAATTAAACTATTAAGTACTTAAGGATTTCGCTTAAATTTTTTTTCAACTAACTAATACCTGTATCCAATATAATAATATAAGAGGTATTAATCAGAAGGGGATTTTGTGGAGATTTCAGTATTTTCATAGTTGAAACCATGCGTCAATTGAAGCTAGACCACCATGAATAACCTGGAAGCACTAGACGGCCGTTTCATCCTATCATGGGACTCCTCAGCAGTGCGCATCCATGATCCCGCCTCACGAGATCCGAACCCAGGACTTACCCGTCTTGCACCAGAGCACTTAACCGTTAGGATTAATCATAAACAATGTTAATTTATATACGTTAAGCGAAATGGTGAGAGTCAAATAGAGTGAGAAAAAGAATAGTGCAATCACAAATTTGATCAAATGTGAAAGACTATACGGTATGTGTAAAGTTATATGAATACCATAATTATAAAGTGGAGTGAGTGCTAAAATAGATTAACCATGGGTTCGGTAGACTAATAGTCTTGTTGAATTAATAACAATAATAATACACAAATCTGTGAATAAAGATAAAGACTAATATTTGACTAAGAAAGCTTGTAAGTACATTAGTCAAATGAGGTCTTCCTGTTGTTAAGATTACCAGTGATTAGTTGACCTTTAGATCGGGCAAGGTAAGAGAAGGTGTTGAACATATTTCTTTTATGTACATAACTCCGGGTTTTTAATCCAAATGACTATTGCTTAGACGACTTTAAGTCTGACAGACTTAAGCAAAAACTTAATTAATTCGATAAATAATTGAGAAAGATTATTATTTTATACCGCCTAATAGGACATTATTATTTCGATTTGATAGAATAACACTAGATATGTTGTCGAGTGGTTTTCCAAAAGAAAAAAATACAACAACCACAACAACAACAACAACTGAGAACTGATACTGTATCGAAATTTAATTGAAGACATTTGATTGTACACCAAAATATGAATAGAAATGTTTGTTTTCTTGAATGACAAATAATTGGTTTCCGAGTTCTGTGTTCTCCGTTTATGTACACATATCATGTTACTTTCATGTGATCAGAATTAGGAACAATTAGAGAAATAAATGAATGTCAAAAATTGCCAAACAATTTTATTAAATCATTTTAATAGAAAGCAGTTTTTACAAAACAGATTGAATTCATCAAAAAATTTTTTTACAAAGATTGGTAATAAGAACATGTAGTCATATTGTGGTGTGGGCTACTTATATCGACATAAGTAGTATATATCATGAGTAAGGATTAAGTATCTGACAGCAGAAGATGGAGAAGATCAAGAAGAGAAGAAGAGAAATAAAAAGCGATTGGTGTGGAAATCCAGGAACAATGAAGCCTGAGACAATTAAAGAACATCAGAGTATGGTTTTTGTATTTTACCAAGCAACGTAATTTGCAACGTAATTTGGTTGTCCTCACCTGTGTTCTCATTCACTACAATATCATCAATCTGAATACTCATATCTCTTCCATAGTGACTAGATATAAATTCATAAGGAAACCAAATAAAATCTAAGTAATTTTATGAATTAAATTAGCAGTATTTATTCATGCTGTGGTGTATACTACTTATGTCTGTCGATGTAAGTAGTATGTAACACCATTTGGAAATGAGAAACCTGGAAACATTAAGCTGTGATAGTTGACTTGGAGAAGACAAAAAACGGAAATAGAAAGGAATTGTGAATTAAAAGGAAATATTCAGAATGCGAAGGACAAGTGATGGAAATTTGCTAATGAATTGTTTAATGGATTATTTATTTATTTATTGAAATACATAAATATTGGTACAAACGGGCACCAGATATATATGCGCCACACAAATGCCAGGTTACCCAAACTGAGTCAGGTGGTTTTCTTAGGAGGCCACACACGGAGCCTTCGACCTGAAGATCTGATCCACAAGACAGTATAGCATCGTAAGGAGATGCAGTCCCATTGTAGCCGGTGACCAACGATTGGTTCATATGCCATTTGTTCCCTCAGGATAATGGAACCCATGTGCATCATTGGTTTTCAATCAGGGTTTTCCAACTCCCCTAGGTGAACAATCCATGTCCACCAACCCGGTTAAAGTGTCGGACATTCGCTTTTCGTTCTCTCGATCTCATAAACAACACCCCCACCACGAGAAGGCAGTGAGTAGGAATTCCCTGTCAGAGGCTATATACGCGTGGCCATGTGAGAGCATTAATGAATGGTCCTTATATTTTACTAATAGATTGTTTAATTTTGTATTAGGTAACATGTCAGTTGTCCCCGCCTGAGTACTCATTCACAATAATACTAATGTATTTTTCTTCTCGGAACACTCACTTTTTTTCATGGAAATCATTGAAAATTGGACAAACTGACTGATATGGATTCTTAAATCACACATCTTTTAACTGTGTAAATATTCAAAGAAATTTTCTTAATTCAAACTAACGATATCACATTTCTCACATTCACTTAAAACCAATACGAATGCATGAAAGTAGGTTTTAACTGTTTAGAAGAAAAAAAACTTTATCTTATTATAACATTGAAATTTAAACGAAGAATATTCTTTTCAAATTCTACAGTTTCTATATTGAAATCAAGAATCCGAAAAAACTGATCAGGTTTAAAGCAAAGTAAATTGTTCGAATCCTTCGAGCGAGACTGTGTATGCGCACTGCTGAAGAGTCCCACAATAGGACGAATTGGACAACCAGTGCTTTCAAGTTTTCAATGGCGGTCTAGCTTTGATCGGCTCATGAATTTAAAAATAATATTTGACTAAAAATGGTTGTATATAGGTTAATCAATTTAGTTCTAAGGTTGGCCAAAGCAAGATTAAGGGTTGAATGCATTTCTTTTTCACACATAGTCCTGTTTTTTTAAAAATCCAAATGATTATTGATTCTGCCGTTTTGAGAAATTTAAGTTAAACAGATTTTGAAGGAAAATTACTAACACTATAAATTAATAAAAATGATAGACTTGTACTGAAGCTATGAGCAGTTTGAATGTCAATGTAATTTTCGCTACAAGAGCAGTCGAACTGACAAATACAAAACAAGGTAATCATTCTAGGTAGTTCTTCTTTAGCCATAATGTCATCATTGAACGCGTGGGAAACGCCAGTCATAATTTTCTGGCATTGAATATTTTCTAGATTAGTATTTTCACTGGCTTTGTCACCTCTGAATAGTAGCCTTTGCTTAGTTCAGACCTAACAACATGTTCATAGTATAACATATGTACCAGGTATATTATAGAGCTATTTAGCACTTTTTTGGATGCATGTGTTCTGATGTAGCCAGATCGAATTCTGTTAGTACACATGTAACCTGAGAGATTTTGATAGACTGGACGTTTTGTAGATGATAACATAAAGTTTTGTATACATGAATCTAAATGCCGTCCCAAAACCAAATTCATAATAAAATCTACATGTTCATCATATATTTTAGCAATTGCTCTTCATACTCTACTTAACACAGAGTAAATTTTTCTCTAACATTCAAGCAAAAATAATGGAGAGCAGATAACTGTTTATGAATACTTGGATTATATTGACGATGGTTGTAGTAGTTCTCCACGTTTCAGCTCCGTACAATAAAACTGTCTTGATGTTCGCATTGAAGATTTTCAATCCCATATTGGCTTGCAGACAGTTATTCACAATTCCATATGTTCTTCAATTTTTCGAATGCTGTCCTTACTTTGTCAACACTCACATTTACGTCTGTATCCGATCCTCCACATCCATTGATGACGCTGTCCACGTACATGAAAGATTCCACGGGTTCCAGAGTTTCTCCATCAAGTGTGAATGCGTTAGTGTTCTCTGTTTTGTAATTGAGGATTTTGCATTTCCTCTTGTGTATATTGATGCCTACTGATTCAGAGTCTTCTGCTACACTGTGGTTGTCGTGAACTGCATTTGCTTGTGTGTGTGTGATAGAAGATTTGGGTAATTTGTGACGTCCAAACCATGTAGTTTCATCCAATGTGTTCATTGTATTGGGTGATTTTCCTGAAATGTGGATGTGTTCATAATGCAGTTGACCACTAGAAGAAAGAGGAAAGGTGAAAGTAAGCAGCCTTGTTTCACTCCAGTTCTTACTTGGAATGCGTCTGTCAGAACAAACAGATGAAACCACTCATATTTTTAAATGATGTAATCGTAATAAAATGGATGCGCACTGCTGAGGAGTCCCACAATAGGACGAAACAGCCGTCCAGTGCTTCCAGGTTTTCCATGGTGGTCTAGCTTCAATTGACTCAAGCTTTCAACTATGAAAATACTAAAATCTCCACAAAACCCCCTTGTGAAAATAATATCAGTTGTTCACGTTTAACCATAAACTCATGTTAAAGATATTTCCGGGTTCAGAAAAGTGATAAGCATCACCAATGAACAATATTATAAATGATGAACTGTTTTCTGTAATTTTTTTAAAGGTTATATTAGCCTCACTTGTCCATCTTTAAATGACCTCACACTTGCTCGTTCTCATCTTTCTTTCTCTCCCCCGTATTATATCATATCTCAGTGTTACCTTTTGATATGTATATGGTTGTAAGTAGCTAAAGGAAAACCAAGAAATAAAATGCATTTAGATTATTCAAATTTATATTAGTCTATTTTATCCTAAATGTATTTTAGATAATAAAAAAATAATACAGGAAATAGGAAGTGTTATTATTCTAATCAGTAGACTTTTGAATGATGGACAGACGTTTAAATAGTTTTATAACGATGGTCGAATAATGGCTAGCAGTAGAACCCAAGAATTAGGGTTTCGTTTCACTTAGGACTCGTCAGCTAGATATGCCTACATCTTAGTATTGATGGCCGCATTTTTACTCTAACCTAGTACGTTCCCCTTCAAACATTTAACGCATTATTTATTGAACTATTGAATTCTGATAGTCCCTTGCTTATGGAACGGGGTTAATTGTGATTTGTTTTTACCAACTGTATGTAACAAGTTGGCGATAATGTGAACCGTAATTGATCAGTCTCTTTTAAAATATTTGCATCTAGTGATGATGAATTTGTGGTGGTCGATATTCGATATCATCCTTAACTTGGTATATTATTCGTCTTAATAACCGTTACTCGATAACGTCCTAACGGTGTATAAATCAGAAGGCGAATACGAATGGCTGATCGCGTTTATTATTGAACTATACACAGGTATCCAATATTACAGGCACGTTAAGCAAGCATGAAAGAGATGTGCCGTAAAACAGGCGAGCGAGCGTGAGAGCCGAATGAGTGAGTAAGCGTGTACAATACGGTGCAGCGTAGAGTAGAGCAGAGAGCAAGCAAGCAGTAAACAGGATTAAGATGTACATATATATATGTATAAGTGGAAAAGTATGAGTCATCGGATTAATTAAGCGATTAATAATAATGCTAGCGGAATGAATACATGCGTAGGCAGTAAGCAATGTTCAAGCGTATATAATAAAAGTACAATGGTATAAATAGGTTGTTACTGTATGAATGACTGTCCATTAAATAAGTTAACAAAAGGGCTTAGCCAGATTAGATGTAAACAAACTCAATTGTATCTGAGCCGCTGTAAATTAAAACTCAGTCCGTTTTATGAGCTAGTGTCTATTTGGATTCAGTAGCTTAGCGGATAATGAGTTAAGTGTTTAAAATGAAAGGTACTAGGTTTGAGTTCAGTCGGAACCATCAACAGTGGAGTGTAGGTATATCCAGATGACGAGTATTAAATATGGTGACAAGCATGTTCTGAATTCGAGCACTAACTTTTATCCAACTCCACCTGTAAAATGCATGTGGCTGAATAGTAGTGTGCATCCAATCCGCTTAGAATGCGCATATTTTAAAAGTGACCGATCAATTGCAGTTCATAATATCAAGCAGAAGATTCGAATAACCAATACAAATGAATTTTCAATTATTTGTTAACTTTCAATATCGAATAGTTGACCTACATAATACGAACATCCTTTTTTAAACGACATCTTTAATCTCCGGTGTATTTCTGAGTCACTTAATGAGTAAAGAAACAATCAACAAACTTCGCTCATTTCTATTTTCCTTGGTTGATTTTCAACCAATTGAATAGAGTAAAAGTTATCTTAGTATTCCCAAAGTCTACACTGATTAGTGAAACACTAACACCGTTGGATGCCAGCCCAGTGGTCTAGAGGTTAAGCGTTCGCGAGTGCAGGATCGTGGATGCTCACTGTCAAGGATTCTCATACTAGGAATGTATAAACCCAGTGTAGCTGATATATATATATATATATATATATATATATATATATATATATATATATATATATATGTATATCATATAACGGAGGCTGTAATTTGCGTTCTGAACTGGAGATGCTGGGTTAGATGAGAAGCTACTATCTTAAAGGGCTAATAAGAATTCTAGGCTACTCATACAGGTTAATGCGTCATTAATCTGATCGTGTCAGTCTGTGTCCTTAATTGGCGATATTATTTCATGATATATTAACAGGCCACAAACCATAACAGTTAACAGTATTGACCGAAGTGTAATAATTTCGGAATAAGTACATATAATATCAAAAGTATGTGACAACTTGTTCTATTTGTATGGAAATAATCTGAGGTATTATGTTAGTCTGTTAATTGAGAATTGTTGATCCTATAATTAAATTGAGTGAATTCTAAGACAATGTTCAATGTTCTAGAGCAATTATGCTGACTCAACCTAATGATATCGGATATAAACGTTTCTTACGAACATTAATCATACTATAATTAAGGGGGGAAATTTCAACTTATCACTTGTTCATGAAATAAACAAGGTAAAATATAAATCACCTATGTGATGGAGTAGTGAACGAGAACACTAGTTGGGGACTATCGAATGTATACATGCACAAATTACAGACTATTTCACTAAATTCTGATAACCATACAGCAAACAGTTAATTTGCAAAATAACAACCAATTGTCTCAATCTTCACTGTTCCTTCTGTAAATATCAGTTCATCGTTTCTGGTTTCATTGTTCATGTATTTTCCTATCAATTGTGCTTCATTTCAGTACTTTCCTTATCGGCATTCTGCCAAAATACATTCTGTTTGGCCATCATGATATACTACTTATATGATTATAAGTAGACCACATTACAACGGTACGTTTTTTTCTAAATGTACTCGTTTCTTCAACTGAATTGATTATCATTCCTAGGTGACAATGTTATCTTATTATTGTCTTGTTTAAATTTTCGATTTCTACGAGAACTGTATAAATGTAATGCAAGTTTTTTTCATCAGTAAATATAGCCTATTAACATATATGGACTGAATGACATGCTTTGGTTGTATAGTTTTTTTAATACGTTACAATTAGTATTATATTAGTTTCTAAGGATTATTCAATTAGGATGAGACTATAATTCATGGAAGACCTTTGAGCAATGCTAAAATAACCTTGGAATGTCCACCTACTTATTACGGTTAAATGAAGGTTATAGATTAGTGTGAGGAATTAGGATTAGGATTTATAATTTAACGTTAGGGTTACGAATTAGATTTGATGTTTTCATTATGAACTGACATCATCTATAATGCCAAAATGATATTTAACCAAATTGTAGCACCTTATATTTTGACGTTCACTTGGGAGCAGGAGCGAACTGAAACAACAACACAACAGTCAGGACCGACAAGTGCCTCTGAAGTGAGAACACAGTGTGCTAGAACATCAGATATATTTGAAATTGAAAGACGCGATTCGAGTACAAAAAGGGAAAGTTATTACAAAATAGTTTTACTCGTTATTCTGCAGGTTCAGATCGCGTGGGGCTTGTTCCTCTTCTTCCAGTGCATTTACTCTTTGTTGCCAGTTACAAAATAAATGAATGAATGAATTTCGCGCCAAAATTTAAGACCAGCTATCTTAAATATGATTGGTTCGTCCATAAGTTATAATCTCGCCATTAATTATTATATTTAGTTATTTCTTGAAAACATCAAAAGCATGGAATATGTCATTTAAGTGAATAGAAGTTTAGTTCTATTATTGAATCATAGTTCATGGATTAAGGAAAAGACAACCGTTTTAATTTATTTTAACCAATAACAGTTACATTTCTTTTAAAGTGTATCAGGAGTTCGAGTAAAGTGATAGGATTGAGTATGAGGTTACCAACTGGTTCGTAAACTGTTGACAATAATCAGAAGGGGTTTTGTGGAGATTTAGTATTTTCATTGTTGAAAGCTTGAGTCAATTGAAGCTAGACCACCATGGAAAACCCGGAAGCACTGGACGGCTGTTTCGTCCTATTGTGGGACTCCTCAGCAGTGCGCATCCACGACCTCGTCTCGCGAGATTAAACCACAGACATACTGCTGAGGAGTCCCACAATAGAACGAAACGGCTGTCTAGTGCTTCCAGGTTTTCCTTGATGGTCTAGCTTCAATTGAACCCATGCTTTCAACTATGTTACCAATAGGTTTTTTCCAGTTTATCCATTATTCTCAGTTATTTATGAATTCAATCTCTGATGTGATTCTAGTGGAATATAATGCAAATTAAGTTTATAATATTTTCTATGAAACCAAACTATTGGTATACTTAATTTCAAAGTACGTACTCCATATAATTTTGGTAAAATTTATATAAGTAGGTCAGATATAGGTACTATTAAATTTTCTCACAGAATAGTACACATATAGATGGATTGTCGTATCAAAATAATCATCTGATGACAACTGAGTTATGTCATTAGTGTTTAGTAATTAATACCAAATGTACTGATACATAGTTTTGAGAACAGAAATGTTCACGACAATCAGAAATCGATAATATGAATAAATAGTGATTTATTAGTCTATTTGAAATGATATGAATTCAGGAAACAAGCATAAATAAATTCTTATTAACCGATATAACATTGACATTTAGTGTAATTAACCAGGATGTAATGTTTGCATAATCCATAGTGATAATAAAATGATGTTCAACATGGTAACAGTAAGGTAGAATAAGTGTGAAGGCATTAGAAACATCTTTTTTTGTTAAGGAAACTAATAATAATTTTATTATTAAAGTTTTGAATATTCATCATGAAGATAGATTAGAAAATTATTATTGTGAAAAGAAGGCTTAGCATGATAAGATAAATTGTTGAAATTGCGATGAAATGTAATCAGGAGGATCATGGAAACAGGAACAAACCATTTGGGGGCAAAAGATCTATAAAGAAGATAGAAGGGAAATAGATGACTGTGAAGAAAGAAAATTATTAGAGATTAAAACCATGATAGAAGAAGTGGTTTAACCAGTTTCATTTGAACATACAATTCTTCTATTTTCCAGATGTATAGCTATTGCTTCGAGGGTGTTTAGAAGATAAAATATAACTTCTACTTAACTTGTAGATGACTTTGAACGCAGAGTCCGCTTTTGATTGAGTGACATATATTCACAAAGTGTTCGATTATTCAGCTTCTTATTGAGCCGATTCCGCCTCCTTCTGTGGTCAACAATCCGTCAGGTATTTCGTTAGCACACTGCACATGTTTAACTAATAATTCACTGAGAGATTCATATGACAAAGGAACTGAATTCTCTGGAAAATCCAGATGCCTTATCAGGTTATACAAATCTTTGCCAATGAATGTCTGGAAATCAGCTGCGAATTCATCATTTCTAATATCTCTTCCAGTCGTGCACCACATTTCAAACAGCTCCATGTATTCTTCAAAAAAATCCCCACTTGCAAAAATATCCAACTGACTCAAACTTGTCACAAATATGACAATTAGAATAAATCAAAATGACGTGTTAACTACGAACTCCAAGCATAGTTCAGTTTAATAAAAACAGAACACGATGAGAACAAGGAATGAGACAGTCGGTGAAACATCAGTTTGACGTGATGCACTTACCGATGTGAGTGTAAACGTAGTTGTGGTTGATGTGAATGTATGGATGTATAGTCGAAAATTTATTGAGTGTCAATCACTTGAACTACAACTGTGCACTGAGACAAGAAACACTTTACCGGTCTTCCTTCAAATGCCACCACCAACACTCTTTTTGGAGACATTGGTTAGTTAACTAAATGTGATTTAGGTTTGTAAATTTGAAACAGTCTTTTACCAACATCCACATAATGCTTCGTATATGTGTCCATCCATCAGTTCGACCATTCACTGTCGTTATGTATATCACTTCATACATCAAGTGACAAAATTGCTAGAATTATTTTCGAAAAACTCGTTCAGAAAACGGGTTTCATTCCGCGTGTGTAAGTTTGTACGAATGCTTTTCAGCTAATCTATTACTAAAATTACGCCATGGGAGAATCCCTACTCTTTCTTTGTGATATCATCTAAACAGATTTATTTTACTCTGCCGTTAAGATATCTGACCAATTTTACTTTGTAACGGATGAGAGTAAAACTATAGAGGTAAGTGTATAGAAAATCGTAGTTGTTATTTCTGCGGACACTTCAGTTTGACGAACTGCCACGTCGTTCACTTGGTGATGTATCGGTCAGTGGTAAAAGATTCATTGTCACACTCTTCTTCATTAGTACACTGTCAAACTCATTGATCAGCTTTTTTTCCAAACATTTTGCCAACATTATAATCTCGGTGGTGAAACTTCATGTTACAGTAATGAGACAAGTCGAAGCTTCTTCTCGAGTGTTTAGGAACGATACAATCTATGTTTTAAGTGTTCTTTGATTTACGGTTCTTTGATTTGACGGTTTCAGAGATTCTGTCAATGATTCCCTACACTTGTTTTGTTTATGTGTGTGTGAGTAGGAAATATAGATGATGGTCAGAAACTGTTTTGTGTTGGGCCAAACAGATTCTGAATCTAAAGTGCAAAATGATTGTTGGTCGGCTGACCTTAACATGTTGGCCAATCGTTGTCAATTTGTAAATCTCTGGTTGTTCACTGGTTTACAACGAGACCAGTGAATTCTATATATACTCTACAGCAGTATTAGAAATGAGTGGTGTAAAATGTCGACAAACAGCTATAGAACGCGTCTCATCCACTATTTATTTCAAGCAGTGTTGACGGTGTCAATATTGGTTCAGATGTTCGGAAGCGTCACCAGTGAGCCACTGTCGCGTAAGTTATTTCCATGTTGATGTTCGTTGAGAGCAAGCTAAATTGAAGGGATTAAAAGATATTCGTTCTCTCGTTTCAGGTGAAGGAAGAGACATAAGCAAGCTTCGTTTCGGCTAATTACTACAAACGTATATTGATCCTCATGTTGTTAAACAGTATATTTAAATAAATTATTACCACTTTCTGAAGTGCCTTCTTGTTCATTGACATAAAAGTGTTCTGGGATGTTGATTGCTTGAGAAGCTAGTCTAGCAAGTTTTTGATTTAAAATCTCCTGTCGATCATCGGTATACAACAATAATAGAGAAATGTAATCACGCAGTATAAAAGCACTGAAAATGTGTAAAGTATCTGAGAACAATTCAGAACCAGTGTAGATATGAAAATTTTAATATTAAACAATGTTTAAGGAGTTTTGATAAGTTTTAGTGCTTGTGAAATTGGATGTAGAAAATAAAGTGAGATGAAGTGATAGTTCTCTAGAGCTCGAAGCGAACAAAATGGATTGCGTAATAATTACAAAAGAAGTGTCCACATTATTCGTGCACATTAAGCCAGGGAAAAACACTGATGGATGGAAAGATAATATTTCCTTTCAGTTAATAAGTCAGTAAGGTTCATCGACAATCAGTGTAGTTAAATGTCAGTATTTGAACACACTCCTAGAAATTAACAGCTGAAAGAGAGTAAAGTATTTACAAGTGTAATTGCCAGACATCTCGATAGTGAACATGTTGTGGATGTAAGTGATGCATTCAAATTAATCAACAGACAAAACTTATCAATCTTGCTCGGTTTTTCAGAGGCAATCAGCAGTCAAAAGTTTTTGACCTGAACCATGTGATTAGGCTTTCCCTGCCACACGGGTTCGGGGTTTCACCTAATAACCTTTATGAATTTTAACTTCCAAATTTTTTAACCCTGTCTCCAACCATTTTATCTTTGTTCTTATTTGGTTCTCTAATATTCATCTCTTGCATTTTCGAATCTCACGAGGCGTTATCATGGATGCCCACTGCTGAGGAGTCCCACAATAAGACGATTTGGACCGCTAGTGTCTCCATGGTTTCCATGGTGATCTAGCTTCAATTGACTAATGATTTTAACCGTATATTATTTCATCTAGAAATTACCTCCCCAATTAGTAGATCAAAAGGTACAATCATGTAGTAATCGTAAATATTTATTTAGAAATTCATATCAGTACTGAAATATGTAAACATTTTTGTAATGTTACCATTGAATCACTGAAATTTTTATATAATGGTAATATTCATGAATATAACCAAGATGTTTCAAATAAGTATAATCGTCTTCTAGAAATAAATAACAATGACAAAGAAGAAAATAAGATAATAGTTATCATAAAGTAGTATATTTCATACTATAACAAAACTATTTATAATATACAGTAAACTAGTTTACAGAAATTAAAATACTGCAAATATAAAATTGGTCAAATATGATTTAAAAAGCTAATTAATGTATTTTAACAGTTGAATTCATGAGTCGAGAGTGATTCGAGTCCCGCATGTGGGACTCATGGATGCTCACTATAGAGAAGTCCCATACTAAGACGTAAAGGTCATCTAATGCTTTCAGGTTAACAATAGTGGTCTAGCTTAGATCGATTCATGAATTCAACTATTAAAATTACTATAATCCCCATAACCCCCTATACTGATGATTAGTTTATTCAAATGATAATGACTAATTTTTATTTCTATTCCTATTAAAAAATCTAGTTCTCTGAATTTAGTTGTCATGTTTAACGAAAACCGACAATTTTCAATTAACAAAAGAAAAGTTGATTGAGTATAGTTAAGGAAAATTCAGGTGTATGGGACGAGGGAAATATTCTTCATAGACGATACTATTCAGTGACACTGTACAATCTTGCTTATAGTTATTTAATAATATAGAGAGTAGTCTGTATCAAAATAGACAGTTATTATGATAATTGAAAAATTTGGAATAACAAGTTACGTTATAGTTTAAAAGTTAGTGAGAAATATTAAGGTGAAATCATATTTTAAATGAGAAGTGGGAAAGCATATTTCGTACCCTATGTCTATAAAGATGAAGAAATGAACGGATTCCACTTTTATTTAGAGAAGCGAAGAGTTAAGAGTATGGAAAAATTAGACAAATTAGGAGAAAACCCCATATGAGTCTACGTGACAAGAGTTGACAAAATGTTCGAGAATTGGACTGTTGTTTATTTTACACTTACCATTTTGACAGACAAATAGAGTACTGCTGAGAAATGTATTTGTACAAATCAAGTCTTGAATGACCAACTAACCTGACTCTTTGGTTTATAGCTCATGAACTCGCGATGAGACCGGAAATCCTGGGTTCGACAACAGATAGGATCATGGAAAGTCATTACTCTTAAGTCTCATACTAGGACCATACAGCTGTCCATTGCTTCCTTGTTTTTCAGTGGTTATATAACTACGATCAAGTAAAACATGATATATCTATCTATTTATTTATAGCTAATAGCAGAACGAATATCAGACTCGTATTATATTAAAGGAAGTTTAGTCAGCATGTATATGTAGTCTGCTTATTTGAATCGCCATACTTTTTATCAATTCCAAATCCATAAGTTGTTCAATATGGATATATTTAATGCTTCATATCATATTATGTTTGTCCATGAAGTGTCACATTTAATTTACCATTCTAATGATACTTATGATTTAATGATGAAATATATTTAATGCATAGATAATTGGTTAGTAATCTGTTTCTGATGTATCGGGTTTAAATCAATACTTTTTAAATTGTACATATACAGTTGATAAGTTACAATTATTGACAATCAAACCTTTTATGAAATTCTGAAAAGTATGGGTAACATTAATCTTATTAAAATTGAACAATAACTTAAAATTAAAGGGGGTAAATGTTGGTTATAAAGTAGAACTATATGTAAAGATGAAATTAAGGAATCAATTATTGAACTCTAAAGAATAACGAACTCATAACATTAGACTTCATTTATTCAGTAGATGGGTAGATACCACTTATTTTGAAATTTTCGTAGTTACCTCCTATGTTATTTACCATTTACACTGACACTTAAGAATATTAATCGACTTGTTTATTCCCTAATATGGCATAATTTAATCTTAAATAGTACTTTCAAACTTGTCTTTATATCAATCATCATTTCGTCCATATTAACAACTTATCAAAGTGAATCAATCAGAAGACTCTTTAAACTGTAAACTTGTTTCTCGAGACTTTTGTGTATATTTACGAAATACACATCCACTCGGTTTATTTCTAATCAATGTCTCTTCGACATAACGTTAAAAATTATGCACACATAGTCTGATAATTCTGCTTAAATTTCATATCTTGTAGATAAACATCCAAATAGATTGGAATTTATTTGTAAGTTGTACATCATAATGTCTGATCAAAAATACAGTTTAACAAAGATATTGTGGTGCGTGCTACTGATGTCGACAGATATAAGTAATATGTGTCATCAATCAAAAGTGAAATGCTTGGAGGCAGAAGGTGCAGAAGATCAAAGAAAAGAAAATGAGAACAAAGAATGAATGTTATAGCAATGAAGGAATAGTGAAATCTGAGGCAATTGATTGACATTCACAAAAGGAACGGTCAAGTTTGAGACTAATGTTTGACATTTTGCAAACTGATTATTTATTGTATAGTTCTTACATTTTGCTAATATATTCTGTAATTTTATGTTCAAATACATTTGATTCTTTCCACTTATTTTTTTGTTCATTACAATGTTTCAGCAAGCTGCATAATAACTGCTGTTCAACTATGTGAGAATTATTATCTCACTATTAAGTGTGTATATCTCTTTCATAAGTATTAGAATACTGTTATTGAGATATTTTTATAAAAACAGTAAACTCGTAAATGATGGCAAAAAAGTACATCTTACCACTTTCTCACTTCTATTGGTTCATCATAATGAAATTCTTTGACAGGAGACCAACGTTTATCGTAGAATTTAGGTCTAAGTTCAAAAGGAAAATGAAACTAACGAAGGTAGAATAAAGTAACTATTTAGACAATCCAATGTGAAGATGAAGGGATCATCAGAATTGTGTAATACATTAAAGCAATAAATTTTAAACTGTCGGATTGTACACTAAAAATTATTATATATATATATATATATATATATATATATATATATATATATATAGAGAGAGAGAGAGAGAGAGAGATCAACTAGACGAAATGAAAAATAGGAGAAAAACAGATTATTTGGAAAAACCAATATCAGTCATACTGTAGTGAAGAAGAACACGGGTGGGGACAATCGAATGTATTTGGCACGAAAATTACAGACTGTCTCACTAAAATCTGATAACCCTACAGTAAACAGTTAATTTGCAAACTATCAATCAATTGTCTTAATCTTGAATGTTCCTTATGCAAATATCAGTCCATAGTCTTCAATTATTATTGTTCATGCATTTTCATACCGATTGCGTTTCGTTTCCGTTCTTTCATAATCGATTTTCTAATGTCATACATTCAATGCCTGACCATCGTCATATACTACTAATGCAGATGTGAGCGACCCATAACACAATACCACTCTTTATATTAGATCAGTGTTATTAGAGAAGGTTAAATAGGATTACAGATTATTTTCGAACATACATATAAGAATCGATAAATACAAATAATGAATAATTATATTGTACAACAGCCAAATAGTTAAAAAAGATTATAATATTAATTTTAATAATTGAGATCATAAGTCAATTGAAGCTAGAGGGGATCGTGTGTGCACATTGCTGAGGAGTCCCACAATAGGACGAAACGGTCGTCCAGTGCTTCCAGGTTTTCCATGGTGGTCTAGCTTCAATTGACTCGTGATCTCAACGATTGAAATTACTATAATATCCACAAAACCCCTTTTGATATTAATATTAATTTGTTTGAAAGTCATCTAGGATGAATCGTTTAGGTTTACTAAAACTCATTAGACATACCCCAAGGAAAAACAGCTATAAGTTTATTAATCATTTGTACATACTGGAAACTTATTCATGTAATATTCATTCAATGTCCAGAATATTGTGATTAATGTTGTTTCTTTCTAATTATTTTCCCTTTTTTTTACCTCACAATTTATATGTTTGATGTATGATCTGATCCCGTTCAATGTATGTTACACTAATGTATTAAATACGTCTACTCAATTTCATCTTTCTATTGTATTAACTGAATTTATCAGAGAAAATAACCGTAAATCTGTTTTAAATATACAGATTAAAATGAAACAAATATGGACATTTATTTATTTATGCTTCATATCAGTTTTTACTTTATTGTTAAGATCAACCTATAAATGATTAAAAGTCAGTCAATACAGATTCAGTCTTTCAGCTATGTTTTAAATTCTAATCAATCTTTTTAAAGTAAGAATATTTTCAGTATAGGGTTATAAGGATTATTGAGTTTTAGTTGAGATCATGAATTGATGAATGTTAGACCATCATTGAAAACCTGGAAGCATTCGTTGCGCAATATTGTGGATTGTTTACAGTCTAGATATTAAGATTTTGTGCGTGAGCCCGAAGATACTGGGTTCGAGTCTTGTGCATAGGATTGTGGATGCGCACTGCTGAGGGATCCCATACTAGGATGACATGACCAACCAGTACTTTCCGGTTTCCAGTAGTTGTTTAACATTGATCAATTTATGATTTCAATGAGAATATTTCAGTTATCAATATAATTTGTTCATTACTCTATTAATTTCTTTATAGATTATTAAATATGATAATTTTCTGAATATAAAAACTGAATGAAATTTAAATAGAAAAATACATTAGAAACAAGAAGAAATGTCACTTTTTTCAGTAAACAATGATCAAGTAATTTCAATAATTAAATTATGTTACCATGTGAACTATTTAAAAACCAATAAAAAGTTTTGCAGATATCTTTGTTCTGTATTTTTTGATGTTACATGTAAAATACTTTTAAGTTAATTATACAATCACTTGTAATAGTCATAAAAAAGAAACCAAATTTATTTTATTTGTAAAAGTTTATATTACTATGGCGTCAATATTAAGGAAAGCAATTGATCAGTCCATATGGGCTTATGTGCACCTTGAGCAATTTATCTTTTATTTTGCCGTTCAGTTGCATGTTTTCAATTAAAGTTGGAGAATGGGTAGGAGGGGAATCCAGGACTCACGTTTCACTTTGCTTATAACTGATCACTTAGATGTACCTATATCTTAGTGTTGATTTCAATCCTGATATAAGGACGAGGTGTAGTTTACATTAAACACTAAAACGTTATCATCCACGTTACTGAGTTCAGGTAGCAACTAAGAGTTCATTACATTTAGATCAATGTTTCAATTTTAATTTAATTGTTCTCATCAATTAGTCATTTAATAAAATAAAATATATAATATTTAAATGAAACCATTAACAAAATAGGCCGGATACCATCAGCAACAGCCTTCTATGGGACAGGACAAACCAGCTTCCATCTGAAGAATAATTTAGGAAAGATATTGGAAGTGGTTCGAACATACATTAAGGAAATCACCAAACTGCATCACGAGGCAAGCCTTAACTTGGAATCCGGAGGGGAAGCGGAAAAGAGGAAGGCCAAAAAATACATTACGCCGGGCAAAAGAAGCAGATATGAAAGGGATGAATAACAACCGGAAAGAACTGGAAAGGATTACCCAGAACATGGTTAGACGGAGGGCGGTTTTGCTCCTCAACAAAGGGTAACAGGTGTAAGTAAGTAAGTATTACCAAAATAACCCAGTCATTTAATTTTTTTGTTTGTTCTAAATGAAATCAAAATGTTTATTCTAATATCTGATGATTTTTTTAAAGCTTTGAAATTTCTTCTTAAATGTTCCATAAACAATGAAATTTTTGTTGAAACATTATTTTATTAACATAACATAAAAAAAGATTCATCTTACCGTTTTTTCACTTCAAGTGGTCCATCATAATGGAATTCTTTCACTGGAAACCAACGCTTATGGAACATTAAGGGTCTGAATTAGAGAAAGAATATTAAAATGATATACAGACTTTATCAAATTGATTTGGTTCGCTGATTTTCATATTGACTGAATTTGGAGTTCTACCTTTGGACACCAATTCAATGATGTTAATGATCAGACTTTCACAATTAGACTGAAAGTTCTGGGTACTATACCTGATGGGGTCGTATTGAATGCAACCTTTAGATTAAACCAGACTCTGCAAAATTCTTTCAATTAAACTCTTTTCAAATTATCCATTGGAATGATCGAAATTTAGAAAATGTTAGGTTGCTGCTTTATTCTTATATGAGACTCTTTAACAGCATGAGGCCAAAATAATATCACCACATTGATTACTATGTTTTCGATTAATTACCTGTATATTTTTATATATTTTTAGAAGTTTATTTATTTTGAGTTATCAGGTGGTTGGAAGCAGTCGGCAAGAAATTCTTCATCTAGAATTTTCGCTAGTTGACATCAGTTAACAAGATATAACTGTAGTGTTAAATGAACAGATGCTTTTATAGAATTCGAATCTGAATAACCCAGCTTCACATGTGGAAATATACATATAAAAACTACTCACTTAAGTATTCCTCCATTATGGAATGGTATAATTTAGAGAACTGGACGTCTACTTCGTCCCATCAATAATATAAACCCAAGATTGTTTGTTAGGTGAGTGAACTACATTGAACAACAATTTAATCGTATACAGGTGATATCTTTCAGCACTTTATGACTGAGCATAAGTATGATATACTTTGTTATGTAGTCTTATAAAACCTATTGTTATTCTGTAATGAAATTTACGAAATGGAATTATCTACTACTGAGAATAAGTTTTTTGATTATTAACACACTGAAATCATAATTGTAACCTTGAAGCAAATAATGCATCTCATGGAATTCAAACAATGTCATCCAATCTCACGGTTAGTGATGCCACCGTAGAGTTATCCGAACTATGAATACTTCCTATAAAACTGAAAAGTTCACATTATATCATTACTTAATAACAACTAATGCGATACTTAATACATAATGATGATTCAAGTCTGTCGATCAAGGTGCTGAGTGTCTGTTATTTTAATTGCAGCTCATTGTGTTTAATGTTGGGCAGCTAAATGCATTTGATAAGAAGTCTTAAAGTAGTGTTTCGTAGCTGGTAGTAAACAAATTTTGTGCTCACTTAACTGCCCTCCTGAACACACAGTTCAACAAAATAAAATCACATGTGCATTTAAAATATCTATAGTCACAAGTGAAGTAACTATCAGAACTGGATGAAAAGTTTTTTAACCAGAACACGGAATTTATTTCCCATCTATGAGGTTAATTTAAGATTTCACCAAATCACTTTGAGTAGATTTTCTCTCTCTCAATCAATATATGATTAGTAGACTCTTTATTATCTATCAGAAGAGTTTTTCAAATGGCAATAGCAAGCAAATGATTATGATCAAATTAAGAGACCTAAACACTGGTCCTCATCTCGAATGCTTTCTACAGAACAAAAGATTTACACACACTTATATGATAGAGTAGACTTATGATATAATAGTACAAACAATTTAAAAATTAGTAACCTTCATTAATTTTTCGTTTTCATGAATCAACGTATCAATGAAATGGATCTAAAGTAAATCGACAATGATCAATCACTCATGAAGTAAAACCGACTTTCATTTCAAATTTGACCTAGCAATTTTGTGTGAATGTCATTAAAACAACATTGATGATTAGCAAAGACGGATAGTGGCTAGCAGTGAAATCCATGACGCGCACTACTTCGTCCTATTTGGGACTCGTCAGCTGGATGTACCTGCATCTCAGAGTTGACGTTCACTCTGGGACTCGAACCTAGTACCTATCCTGGATTCCACTGCTAGCCACTACCCATCTTTGCTTACAATGCTTGTGAAATAAGGCTATATAGCGGCAATACGCACAGTTTGCACATATGTCAATAAGAGACTGACCAGTTGCAGTCCTAAACATCAATGGGAAGATTCAAACAAGTAATACTATGTGAATTTAACATTGATGGTTGTTACCATGTTAAATGGAATAAACGAGATAAGGAAATATTGATTTTAAAAATGTTGACTGTAGTTAGTAAGGTGTTAAGCTACATTATTAATATCATAGTAGTTTATTAAACACAATTCTGTTATCTAAAAATTAATCAAAATAAACTTGATGAGGCGAAAATAATAAAAAAATAAGTTCAGCATATATTTTCTTAACAACTAATTACAAAATCATATACATAGGGTAGACAGACGCTATGAAATTGTGCTTAGTTTTAAGTACTCTATCATCTAAACTGTCATTATTAAACAGTTTATTATTACGATGCTTACCTGTGTAAGGTTAGAAATTAGTCAAAAAGAAAAAGAAAAATCTATTATATAAATCACCCATCTATTTTGATAATGATCTATGAAATATTATGTGTGGCTTTTAAATGAACCTCTGTTTTTTAATAACTTTAGTACCAAGCAGGAATAAATGATTCCATGACATAGTTTCTCATTCTTTTTCAATTCAGCTATAGATAGGAACAAGAACCAGTTGAAAGCAATACATTTCAGCATATTCATTCAACAATTTCTTGAGTTAACACAAGGGGGTTTTGTGGAGATTTTAGTAATTTTATATAGTTAAGATCATTAGTCAATTGAAGCTAGACCACCATGGGAAA
>NC_031495.1:13102590-13139159 GCF_000237925.1 Schistosoma mansoni
TAACTATATAAAATTACTAAAATCTCCACAGAGCCCGCTTGTGATAATGATCATATGCTCACTGGTGACTGACTCTATGAGGTAATTCCTGAAGTTCTATTGAGAAGTCGTGGCCATGGAGCTAATCCATGTCAGGTAGATAGGTATCTACCTCAGTAAAATGGAAGTTGATCGCGTAATTTCGTGGATTGGTTGAGGTTAGACATTAACACCGTTGGGTACCGGCTCAGTGGTCTATCGGTTAAGTGCTCGCACGCGAGACTAATAGGGTTCGAATCCCGCGAGGCAGGGTCGTGGATGTGCACTGCTGAGGGGTTCCGCAATAGGTCGAAACGGCCCTCCAGTGCTTTTAGGTTTCCCATGGTGGTCTAGCTTCAATTGACTCATGATCTTAACCATATAGAATTTCTTGAGTTGTTTGTATAGTTACAATTCATTTTAATATGTACACAATTCAATGACTCTCTTTTTTGGTAAAGAAAAGCTTACTGACCTCAATACAATCAAGAAACTTGTTAAAGTTCTACAATATTCATGTTAAGTTCTAACATCTAAGGACATTAGAACGGACTTTGATTGAATGAATAGTTTTTTTTAAAAATATTTTATGTTTGTGAAAGTGAAAAATGTTTACCAATCACCTCATCGTAGAATATTTATGATACATTACTTGTTCTCATAACTGATCTACTTTTATTCAAAAATAAAACACACATAATCAGTATAAAGTACATTAATATGAATGAATGAAGTAAATGATCATACCTTTTTTTAATCTCTAACGGTTCATCATAATGAAATTCTTTCACAGGATACCAACGTTTACTCAATATATTTGACCTAAATTATAAAATTAAAATAATTTTTAAAAAAAAATAATTTTGAATAAATTGAGCACTGAGTAGATTGTTATAAATAAATTAATATATTTGTAATATCTCAATGAGTAGAAAAAATTAGATTTTCTGACGTTTCGTAACTCAGTGTAAACCACTTCTTCAGAGAATAAATAGCCAAATTAACCTTAATCTAAGTTTAAATAGTACAACGGAACAACACAAATATTATGTCATAATTTGGTTATTTATTCTCTGAAGAAGTGGCTTACACCTGAGTCATAAAACGTTAAAAAATCAAACTTTTCTACAATTTTTTGTTTGTTTTTTTTTTGGTAAATTTTGCTGTACTACTCGTTTTTAATATTTAAAACATCATAATGGGAAAAACTGATATAATCATTTATTATTTCCTTAATTTTCAAAGTAAAACAAAAAACAAACGATATTGAAGTATTTGAAAATCATTTAGCTTCTACTTTAATTATTTGTAATTGTAAATGAATAATGTGTTTGAGTCAAGGGAATGCAATTTAAGACAATATTTTTGGATTCACTACATATGGCACACTATACTGTGTATGTGTCAAACATAATTTATCTTTTTCAAGTATTTGAGAAGCTGGTAGTTTTGACAAGGTTTTGTCGTCTTTTATAGTTGTTTTTAGACATGTTTCTGTTCAATCTTTTTTACTAGAATCGAAAGGTTGACCTCGATTTTGTCCAAAATTAGGATAAATAGTATTCATTCGACAATTATGTATTTTTATGGTTGAATTCATGGGTCAATTGAAGCTAGACCACCATGAAAAACCTAGAAGCATTAAACGGCCTAGCAAGATTCGAACCCAAGACCTATCAGTTTCGTGTGCGAACGCTTAATATCTAGACCACTGAGCCGGCATCCACCAGTGTAAGTGTCTAGCTTCAACCAATCCACGAAATTGAGCCGCCGTCCACTACTGTTTTGCGGGGCGGGATAGTGGATGCACACTGCTGGAGAGCTTTACACTAGGACGAAACGGCCATCCAATGCTTCTAGGTTTTCCATGATGTCTAGCTTCAATCAACTAATGAATTCAACAATAAAATTACTAAAATCTTTACAAAATCCCATTCTCATAATTATGTTTTTTCATTTTTATCAATATCCAGGTGTACAGTTTATTTTCTTTTCAAAGATTCCTAAAAGTTTTAGTTTAAATCACGTACTGACCATCGTTGGACAATTGTCAGAAATTGGAATGCACTGAACAGCTTTTTCATTCTTCTTTGAAACTTTCTAGTAGTTCACACTCATAATCAAACAAAAATCAAATTCAATATCTTCAGCCTTTACGGCATGAATCTGAACCTTCAGACTATTAAGGAGGCATGCACTGGATATTATTTTTAACTCGAATCAATCAGTAATATTTAGCTAATCCGATGACGTGTATGAAATTTGCCTTGTCATCTTGTAAGACGATTCGGTAAACGTCACTTAATATCCTGTTCATGCAAGTCCATAACATGAAACAGCTATATAAAACTGATTTATTCTACCAAGAATCACTCGACTATCAACATAATTATTTCCGACACTTGGCATGAAATCGTGAAAATCATATTTTGTAGAAAATGGTTGACAATATATATATATATATATATATATATGTCTTTCTTTGCACAAATTGTTATTATCAAACCGCCCCCAAATGCCCTGATAAGGCCGAGAGTGAGGAAAGTCCGCTCTCCTTCTCGAAATGCTCTCACATGGCCACGCGTATATAGCATCTGCCAGGCAAGTTCTACTCAATGCCTTCTCGTGGTGGGGGTGTCATCTCGGTAATTGAGAGGACGAATAGAGAATGTCCGGTGCTTTAACCGGGTTGGTGGACACGGAAAGTTCACCTAAGGGAGTTGGAAAACCCTGATTCAAAACCTTTGGGGCACATGGGTTCCACTATCCTGAGGGATTAATTGTTGGTCACCGGCTACCATGGGCATGCATCTCCTCACGATGCTCCACTGTCTTGTTGATCAGACCTTTAGGTCAAAGGCTCAAGATGTGGCCCCTAAGAAAACTACCTGCTTCGGTCTGGGCAGCCGTGCAGTATCACATCCCTCACAAAAATCAAGTGAGATTTGTGTGGCGCATATATATCTGGTGCTCCCTTGAAACAATATTTGTGTTTAAATAAATAAGTAAATAAATAAATAAATAAATAATCCATTAAACAATTCATTAGCAAATTTCTATCATTTGTCCTTCGAATTCTGTATAATTCTTCCTATTCACAATTTCTTTCAATTTCCGTTACATTTTTTTGTTTTCTGCAAGTCAACTATCATAGCTTTCTGTTGCCAGGTTTCTCATTTCCAAATGGTGTTACATGCTACTTACATCGACAGACATAAGTAGCATACACTACAGCATGAATAAATACTACTAATTTAGTTTATAGAATTACTTAGATTTCTTTTGGTTTCTTTTGAATTTATATTTAGTCAATATGGAAAATATATGAGTATTCAATAATTATGTGAAGTCAGATTGATGATATTGTAGTGAATGAGAACACAGGTGAGGACAACCAAATTACGTTGCTTGATAAAATACAAAAACCATACTCTGATACTCTATTTGCAAAATGTTCTTTAATTGTCTCAGGCTTCATTGTTCCTGGATTTCCACACCAATCGCTTTTTATTTCTCTTCTTCTCTTCTTGATCTTCTCCATCTTCTGCTGTCAGATACTCAATCCTTACTCATGATATATACTACTTATGTCGATATAAGTAGCCCACACCACAATATGACTACATGTTCTTATTACCAATCTTTGTAAAAAAATTTTTTGATGAATTCAATCTGTTTTGTAAAAACTACTTTCTACTAAAATGATTTAATAAAATTGTTTGGCAATTTTTGACATTCATTTATTTCTCTAATTGTTCCTAATTCTGATCACATGAAAGTAACATGATATGTGTACATAAACGGAGAACACAGAACTCGGAAACCAATTATTTGTCATTCAAGAAAACAAACATTTTTATTCATATTTTGGTGTACAATCAAATGTCTTCAATTAAATTTCGATACAGTATCAGTTCTCAATTGTTGTTGTTGTTGTGGTTGTTGTATTTTTTTCTTTTGGAAAACCACTCGACAACATATCTAGTGTTATTCTATCAAATCGAAATAATAGTGTCCTATTAGGCGGTATAAAATAATAATCTTTCTCAATTATTTATCGAATTAATTAAGTTTTTGCTTAAGTCTGTCAGACTTAAAGTCGTCTAAGCAATAGTCATTTGGATTAAAAACCCGGAGTTATGTACATAAAAGAAATATGTTCAACACCTTCTCTTACCTTGCCCGATCTAAAGGTCAACTAATCACTGGTAATCTTAACAACAGGAAGACCTTATTTGACTAATGTACTTACAACTTTTCTTAGTCAAATATTAGTCTTTATCTTTATTCACAGATTTGTGTATTATTATTGTTATTAATTCAACAAGACTATTAGTCTACCGAACCCATGGTTAATCTATTTTAGCACTCACTCCACTTTATAATTATGGTATTCATATAACTTTACACATACCGTATAGTCTTTCACATTTGATCGAATTTGTAATAGCACTATTCTTTTTCTTACTCTATTTGACTCTCACCATTTCACTTAACGTATATAAATTAATATTGTTTATGATTAATCTTAATATTTCAAATTGTTTAAGCTATATATAAACATCAATTACGTATTTTAAAATGAAGCAAAATTTACTTTTAATTACATTAGATTATGGTAAATAACATGTTCAAAGATTGTATCTATTTAATTAATAAATGATTTACCTGGAGTTATATAATAATCCTTCATTATATTCTGCACAGTTAATTGTTATTAAACCAATAACTGAAATGAATGAAATATAATTGAAAACTATTTATAGAATCAAATAGAATGTTTGTTTATATTTCAAAAGAAACATATAAAATGAAATGTATTTTTCTTAGCACAGATTACAGTAGATTGTAAATTCTGATAATGTTCAAAAACATAATACACAATACACTGCTAGACACTTTCCAACTATGCTTATAATGCTTATGACTTCAGGCAATATCAAGGCAGTACTCACAGGATGTACATATGCCAACTTGAGATTGATCGATTGCAGTCCTAAACATCAATGGGAAGATACAAGTAAACAACATCAAGTGAATTTAAACTTTACCCCGTTGCACAACCAAATAGCTATCAGGACTCAATAACAAAGAGGATAACGTGATGGCGTTTGAAGCGAACGATACTGTGTTCGAGTCACAGAGTGAATATCAACTCTGAAATGCAGGTACGTGAAGCTGATGAGTCTCAAATGGGACGAAACACACGTCCTAGATTTCACTGTTAGCCACTATCCATCTTTGATGATAATACACAAACAGTTTTGACTACTGTTAAAACATATTCTAATTAATACTTCAACAATAACGTTATTTTCATTGATCTTAACATTTTTAATTATTAGATAAGTCAATTTATTTCCCATTTCAAAATTTTTCTTAATAAGCTAGCAATGAAATCAGTGTTCAATAATAAGATGAATATAATCTTAACTTTGTATGGCTAAATTATTTACTGGAAATGTCAAATATCAATCTTTGAAAACTATGGTGAACCAGAGAGCTGTTATATTTTACTTCAAGACTTCTAAATAGCACGTAACCACAAACATACATTTTATTGAAGCTGTTATCTTCAGATCTTGCATTAAACATCATTATGTAATTATGTAATGGGCAGAAAATTGAGAGTACAGTGTGACAACCTTAATAGTATATGTATGTATAAATAAATATAAATATAGTTTGTTATCCGAGATTTTTAAAAAAATTGAAAGTTAGAAATGTGAACCTTTGGAGGTCAACCCAATGGTTTTAGTGGTTAAGCTCAGACCACATGACATGTTAGTCCAAGGTTTGACTACCATGAAGAGGCTATTAGTATGCACTTTTCAGGATAGGTATGCTATGACAAAAAGTTGTCTAGCGATCCCTAATCTTCAATGGTAACTCATATAAGACTGGTCCATTTACGAATATCTTCAAGAGACTGAAATAGTTGCCATGGAACTACTTTGTCTAAAGGCTTATTCCGATTGAAATTCCTAATTTTTACAATAAGTATTCACTTGATAAGCTGTCATACAAAAGTTAAAACTTGGATTACTTTTAACACAACACAGTATAACTTACTCTACACTATTCAGTTTGATTATGATTTCCACTGAAGTGTTAGGATGGTAAATAGATTAAATAAAGACAGACATATGACAAGTTTAATATATGTGTAATTAATTTATCCAACACTAAAATAAAACCTGTAAAAAGTGGCGGCATTGAAGTAATACTCACAGGATAGACATCAATCAACTAAGACTGATTAAAGTTCATTCAAGATTATCGACAATGAGATGATTCAAATCCTTTCTACTTTGACGTAAATATCATACTTGTTACACAAAATAATGACTTTTTGAACTCAGTAGCTCATGGGATAATGAGTTATAGCTCGAGTGATCATCAACACTAGGCTGCACGTATATCCAGCTGACAAGTCCCAGGTAGCAAAAAAAGCAGACACAATATTCCACTTCTAGCCACCTACTTTATAAAATATTCTGTTCTATTAATTCTTGAAGCGGAAATGCCTTTGTGCATTGCATGGATAAGGGATGATAGTTACACCTTACATTTGACAAATTAAACTTTTTTATTATTGTTGCATTAAGATTAATTTTTTAACATACTTGCTATTTAGGAATCCTTTGAAGGTATCTAATAAATGGAGTATAATTATCTTGCATTTGAAATTAAAACAGATGATGTTGACTAGTTGAAGAATTCAGATTTACAGTGAAGTTACATCTAAAAAATAAATTATTTAACGTATTTGCACCGTCACTACAGACTACTATGGACTAGAATCTCGTCCAGTAATATATGATAGTTGAGATAATTTGAGTCACATAGTGATTTCGATCAAAAATTACCATTTGTTTACAAGAAAATAAGTATTTTTCATGATTCACATAATAAGCAATCAACGATGACAGAGTATAACTATTTAAAGTCGTTAAACATATTTATGTGCTGTCATAGTGAGTAGTTTGTAGAGACTTTAATTTACAGAAGTTTACTCGACCTTTACTCTTATTTCTGTAATCGTTCATCTATGTGAGTAGGCTTCATGACTGTTTCGCGGATGCATGATCCTAAGTTGACATAAATTAGAACAAAATAGTCATTCGGTACCCCCTGAGTTCATACAGGATTGTGTATAATCTAAATTCATGGCTTAAAACTATGAATATGAACTTCTGTGGTTAGGTTTTCCGTAAAATAATGATGGGTGATTTCTGAGCCACACTAAAAATTGTTACTAATCAAATTTTAGCAAATCCTGGTAAAGCAATCGTACCAAATAATCATTACATATAACTCATTATTGAAGCTTATTTTAAAACATTGAAGAATCCGCTTTATATATTTCTATAATATTGATTAACCAATTAGTATTAATAAATGTTAAGTTAGCCATTCCTATGGTATTATTCAACGTCAACCGATGTGGCTACTAATCTGAGTAACTCGATATCGTTCACACTACGTACGGGTTCCAATCACACTGAGGAGATCAATTTACTCAAGATTGTACGGATGGTTTGTTGACGAGAGCCTATTAGCATGAGGCCTAGATTGAGTGGGGTTTTCTTGTCAATACCTTTAGGTACCTTAGAAGCAATAAATTGAGTACTATCTGATCACTGACGCTAAATAAATCCTGTGACTGAATTTTTTAAATCTGAATCTGATATAAATAGAATCAACCCCAGTGGATACATTGAACACTGATTTTTCAACTTTATAGGCTTATATTAGTAGGTTGTAAAAGCTGACTTGACTTACAGTGAATTAATATTCATATGTATCAGAAATTTAATCAAAATAACTCCATTACCATAAAACATAAATCATACAGTCTTTCCTACTAATACTTTCCAAATAGTCATTGTGATACTGTCTACAAAGTAATATACTATTCGTAGTATCAAAATCATGTAGGTTGATCTACCACAAAGAATCCACTGCTTACACTTCTGTTTTATTGTAATATAAAATGAATGAAATTCGGTTGTATATTCGATGTTCAATTAGGAGAATGTATACATTGAAATAAATTTCAAAATCAAATACTAAAATGCCTACAATGTAAACAAAAAAAACTGAATCAAAAGCGGAAGGTAGATAGAATTTAAATCTGAGAAGGCTTTTTTTCTGTTAAACGTTTTCATCATTAAAATTCATAATTTTTTTAGTTTCACTCATGATAGATTGATCTTATTTATGTTGCCGATAAAAGCAAGAGGGTAGTGAACAATTGTTTTGTTTTAGTATATAATTTCTCAGTAGTGAATGCCAACAATGATGGTAGAAATTTAACTCTACACTCATGCCGCACGATAGACTCTTAATCATTAAAACTACTGGATTACGTTCTTGGATACTCACAGCTAAGAAGATCCATACTAAAACTAAATATGTCTAATGTCTTCTGAAATCAGTCTATAATGAATGTGAACTAATCGATAACACACATTTCAATGAAATTTATCTTGATTTATCAGTTCGACAAATAAAATCCTAAATTAAATTCACTTAGTATTGTTTGTTTGAATCTTCCCATCGATGTGTTAGGACTGAAATTGCGTATTGCTTATCATGCTTGTGAATCAAGGCAATATCGAGGCAATACGCACAGTATGCAGATATGCCAATTATAGACTGACCAGTTGCAGTCCTAACACATCGATGGGAAGATTCAAACAAACAATACTAAGTGAATTTAAACTTCACCCCATCGCACAAGAAAGTGGCTATCAGGACTCAGTGGCCGAGTGGATAACGCGATGGCGTTTGAAGCGAGGGTACTGGGTTCGAGTCCCAGAGTGAACATCAACTCTGAGATCCAGGTACATCCAGCTGACGAGTCCCAAATAGGACGAAACGCGTGTCCTGGATTCCACTTCTAGCCGCTATCCATCTTTGCTTAATAAGGAACCTAATTTCTCTCTATATACAGAAAATAATCAAATTCAATCGAATCATAATAGAATTGAATGAACAGACCAATCCATTCAATTTGGTTCTTTTTAATACCAAAAAAAAAACAAAACTATATGGTTATATTCAAATTGTAGTTTTAATGCATAACAACAACAACTAAAATTAACATTTGGGTAAGATAAACACAACGTTCGAAAAAATAAAAAAAATTTATTTTTAAAAAAGAAATAACAATTGAACATCGAAGATAAATTAATTAGAAAATTATAACCAACTAGAAACAAGCTAATATCTCATTAATTTCCAATATTAACAGGGTTCATTTTAATGGGGTTTATATAAACAAAATGTATGAAAGATAAACAAAATGAATGAAATTATGAATTGAATTTTAATAAATTAAAAAAGAACATATAAAATTTTATAGAATTTATTCCGTATACATAAATATAATAATAATAATTCATACTATGGTGTATATTACTTATGTCAACAGATGTAAGTAGTATATAATACCAGCTTAGAAGTTGAATACCTGGCAATAGAAGGCTAAAAAGATCAGATTGAAGAAAATAGAAAAGGAAATAGAAAGAAATTGGAATAACCTTAAAGAATTTAAGGAACAATTGATTGAAACTTGCAAATGAAGTATATAATGTAAGGTTCCTATGTTCTACAAACATGTTCTGTAATTACGAATGTGATAAATAAGTTGGTTGTCTCTATCTACGTTTTCGTTCACAACAATACAGACCTGGGCAAATTTAAATGGTGACTAGCAGTGGATTCCAGCACGCACGTTTCATCCTATTTGGTACTCGTCAGCTGGATGTACCTTCATCAACAAGGTTGATGCTCAGTGTGGGACTTGAACCCATAACAGTGAGCTTGAAATGCCATTGTACGAGCTAGTGGCTATCAAAACTCAGCGAATAAATGGATAACGTGATGGCGTTTGATGCTCACAGTAATTGGTTCGAGTCCTGCATTCGAAATTAACTTTATGATGCAGACATATCCAGCTGATGAATCTCAAATGTGATGAAACGCGCGTCCTGCATTCCACTGCTAGCCACCATCCATCTTTGCTTATAATGCTTGTGACTTAAAGTAGTATCGAGTCAATAAAAGGCTGTTCGATATCAGTCCCAAACATGAACCAAAGGATTCAAACAAACAATACAAAATGAATTGAATCCAATTTTATTTTAATTAATCAAAATGGATATAAATACATAAACAGAAGAATTTAGTGTTATTTTATAAATATGACAAGCTTTGAAAAAAGGCGTTACGTTCTGTCTGAGAAAAAAAATGTTCCGATTACAACAAGACGAATTGAATGTTTCACTTAAGTATTCT
The DNA here is from genome assembly GCF_000237925.1 of Schistosoma mansoni. Taxonomy (NCBI): domain Eukaryota; kingdom Metazoa; phylum Platyhelminthes; class Trematoda; order Strigeidida; family Schistosomatidae; genus Schistosoma; species Schistosoma mansoni. The sequence goes on from NC_031495.1 coordinate 13,112,914, forward strand.
ACTTTAAGCATTTCTATGTACCTTTAGTTCCTCTAAAAGAAATAGTATTAAAGTTGCCTAATGAAGAATCGAAACTATTAAGGATTCTATTCGCCTACGTTTCATCTAAAAAAACTTTTTTCATTATTAACTTTGAGAAATTGTACTTTCAGCTCTTCATAAAACTTCATCTAAGTCTATTTGTTAACTAAGGATAGAATATTTAAAAACAATTCAGCAAAATTACATCTAGTTCGATAAAAAGATTCAATACCAACTCATTAGCATAAATTGAACATCCTGATTAAAAGATATGAAAGTGAATGATACAATCTCTGCTAGGATTATAAATAGGCACTACTAAAGAGGCTTATACTACGATGAAATATATATGTTCAATGATTCTTAATTTCTTATAATTTCCTGGTTAGAATGAATTCGTTACCAAATTCCAATTTCGATTTAAAACTAGTTTACATAAACTTTGGAATCATAGAAACAAAAAAAAAGAATGTAAGTACTAATGATTCAGAATGAAAAATTGAATTTGAGTGGGTTTGAAAATGACTACAATCTAAATTTATTAAGTCTTAATTACTGTAAACTTAAAAATCGGTAAAACAAAGAAATAGGAAATAAAATACAAACTTTGTTATTAGTTTCTTATATGTAGGATTATGCTCTGAATTAAACAATTGTATTTTATACTCAGTTATATACATAGTTAGCTCATTTGGAAAAAAATCATAGAGTAAGATATTCCAATGGTTAAATTCATGAGTCGATTCAAGTTGGATCACTATTGGAAACCTGGAGGCACTGAATGACCGTTTCGGCCTAGTATGGAACTTCTCAGTAGTGCGCGCTCACGATCCCGCACACGGGACTCGAACCTAGGACCTCTATTCTCGTGCGCGAGCGCTTAACCTCTAGACCACTGAACCGGCATACAACGGTGTTAATATTTGCAATCTATTCGCAAAATGCATTTCAAAATCTTTAACCTGAACAAAGAACAAGCTACATTATTACATGAAACATTCTCCATGTTCACAAATCAATAATATTGTGTATATCATGTATATAAATCGTTAATATGCTTATATTTGAACAATAGACTTACTTATGAAGTGGCGATAAAAGTTTTAGACTTCAGTTCATTTGGAAATTATGGTTTATGTCATGAAAATTATTAAGAGCGACATTCAATAATGAAACATTTATGAGTGGTCTGCATAAAATTATTATATTTGTTTATGTGAGTTGATCCCTCAGAGAAAGGCTATAAACTAATGTGGTATACAGAGATACGTTAGTTTTTCTGGATGCCTACATAATAAGTGTACTCGATTTATATTTTATAAATATTTAAGTTAAAAAATGTATTTATTTCATGTATAAAATAAGTCAAAAAATTAACCATCTTTACATCAGTGTTATCATATAAGGATCGTGGATCAATTCACGATAGGCTGGTAACTTAGAGAGGAATACCCTAGTTAGACGAGTGAGAGTGAATGACTTATCATATTTATTTCCTACAATTTCCCTTAATATATACTTATATTTAATTTTCTTTTAATATTTCACGCATAAAATAAGTTATTTTACCCTTTTTAGTGTTTTCTTTTAGGTAATGATTTTATCTTTGGTTTCAAATCGTGTGAGGGTTGACTTTATAAGTTCGGTTACATGAAAAATCACTCAGTACACTAAGCATCATTACTGATCAATAATGATTTTTTTTATTTTAACAATTATTATCCCACCAAACGTCCGACCTTTTGTCCACTGAGCTGCTAAGTTTAGATAGCCTGTAGTTATTCAAAAACTTACGGATAAAATCATAAAATGTGTCCTCACTTCACAATCTAGTAGCCATCTGAACTCAGAAGCTCAGCAAATAACTCATTGAGTGTTTGATGAAAAGTGTGCTTGGTTTAATTTCTGAAACAAACATTAAAATTTCGATACAGGCATGTCCAACTTATGAATCTCAGATAGAACGAAATACGCATCCTAGATTCCACTGATTGTAACTATCCATTTTTTTAGATAAAATTATTCGTTATATAGTTAAAATGTCAAGGAAGTCGGCTGAGGATTCACCATATGCTAACGAGGCGTAGTCGAAATTCAGTCCTTACTATAAACGGTAAAACTGAAAGACTTACGAATAAAATAATAATTAAAAACCCTGTTCGCTTTTCATTCCTTGGTTCGTACCATGGCAATATTTTCATGAAAATTAACAGGTTCTTTGCTTGTACTCATATATATCCTTCCAATGATTCATAAATATGAATAAAACTTTTATAAAAATGCTTCGATGATCGCAGTTCTCTATGTCGCTTGAAGTTAGACGTGATAACCTCTGGATGCTGACTCGCTGGTTTAAAATTTAATCATTCGCTGTGAGTCCTGCTTATTTTGAGTTCGATTTCTCATGGGGTCATGGGTATGCATAAATCACTAGTCCCATACTTTAACAAAGCAGCTGTCCAGACCATCTTGTTTTCCAATAGTTGTCAAACTGAGATAAGTTCGTAATGTAAAATATGAAGCTTAACAAGCTCCAGAAACACTCTATAGTAATATTATTTATCTACTTTGACTCCCATAAACTTATTCTGAAAGCAAATGGCCTAATTTTACAGTGTACATCCTAATCATTGTTATTTCATCTATCATTTAAATTTATTTGAAAATTTTAACAAATCTATGTATCATTCTAAAAATATCATTCCACTTGAATTATTTTCAAAATTTTATGAAAATTAACTTTCTTATAAAAGATAAGTACCTCATTGACAGTCTCATAAATTCTAATGGTTTCGTTTAGACAGTACACTCTTGAAAACTCGTAAATATCTAAATACTGATACTGAATCTATTTTTCATTATAAGTTAGGCTGAAGAAATATGACTAATAGCAAAACAAATTAACTAAGTAAGCAAAGATTTAGGCTGTATTGAGGCAATACGCACAGTATGCAGATATGCCAATGAGAGACTGACCAGTTGCAGTCCTAAAACATCAATTGGAAGATTCAAACAAACAATACTAAGTGAATTTAAATTAACTAGGTGTTTATATAGCAAAATATATTTGAAGCCTATTTACTTTAGGCAGCGAATTAGGCTTTACAACCACTAAAAACCAGGGAGCGCTGAACAGTCTCTAACTCTTTGTTTCTGCACAGTCATGACTTCTTCAGTAAACAAAATAAGGACATCTGTTCCTCTCAGTGAGTGCGTTACGTTCCAACTACTAAGTTGGAATCCTTCCACCCATTTATCCAACTCTAATCGACCCACAGTACTGCTTATCTATAAATGCACTTAGGTGATCTGGGAAATGATGAGAACTTCAAAAAGGATATCTCACTTAAGAGAATTACCCAGTAAGTTGTTGGAAGTCATGGTTAGAATAACTACCGTTCTAAGGTTACGTAGATCTGATCGTACGATCTAACACAAATAAAATTTACATTCATAATTATATTCGGTCACAAAAACAAATAATAAAATTGATCAAGGATATCTTACTTGATAAGAATAAATTACTGAAGTTATGAAACAATCGCATTGATTATATAGAAGGTCAATGATTAACAAAGATTCATAAGAAAATAGAAAAATACTAAATAATTTGTAGTTTTTCAGCATAAATATATTCAAATCACTAAACAATGACAGTCAGTATAGAATTGTGGAGATTGTTGAGTTTTTATTTAGGTCATGAACTGATCAGGTGTAGGCCACGATTGAAAACTTAGAAGCACTGGATGGCCATTTTGTCCCAGTGTGTGACTCCTCGACATTACTCATTTATGATTCTGAAAGCAGGATCTTCAGTCTCGCATGCAAATTTGTAACCTCTAGACCTCTGATCAATGATATTAATTTCTAACTTCAATCAATCCATGACATTGCATGACCATCTTCCATTGACTTCAGTGGGTAACTCTCTCAAACCTTACACTATGGGAAGCCGTGACCAGTGGAGTTCAACCGAATTCAAAGGAGACACTGGTCACTATACAGTAATCAGTCCTACAGGAGGTCTCTCGTAACCCTAGCAAGCCATTCGGTAGCTATGTGATATGTGTGTATATCTCATAGAGAATTTTAGTTCCATCAAGATTACAGGTACACCTTGATGACAAATGTCAAAGAGCGTGAAACCGAGGTCAAACTGGGTTTCCTATTTATATTTTATCGACTGATCTTCGACTAATTACAGTAAGTTTACCTTTGAAATTTTGATTGTAAAAGACATCAAAAAGAGTCCAAATATTATCTACTTAACATTAAAATCAAAATCACAATAGTTACATAATGACAGTAGAGTAGAAGAGAAAAAATAAAGTATTGTGTCTCTTTATTATGACATGAATATACTTTTCGGCTTATATCATAGTGAATGAAATACAATAAATGACCAGCATGTCAAATATACGCCACAAATGAATGACGAGCGGAAACAAACAGAAACGTTTTCAACCAAGTTTCATGGCAGCACTTGTTGTTAGGATGTAGCTAATATAATGGGAAAATGTACACTTGTTTTAGAATTCAAAGTAACATCATTCAATATTTCAATCAAGAACGATACTCTTGATTTATTTGGACATCAGTTGACATTAATCACACCTTATAGATCAGTCAGTATTAGAGAAGTTGGTAAATACACTTTGACTTTTATTAGTGAACGTTTTAACTGGGACATGTTATTTTTTCGTACATCATAACCTACAAAAATGATAATGTTTCAAAGAATTTGAAACAGTGGTTTTCAGATTATTGATTACGCTTCACTACACTACACTTTTATTGCTTGAACTGAGATATTTCGACTACTAGGAATCATAGGCGTTTGAAAAGAAAGATCCTAAGTTCGAGTCCTGGAGTAAACGTCAGCACTGGCGTACAGGTACATTCGACCGATGAGTCCTAGGTGGAACAATGTAAGTAGTAAAGATTCCACTTCCAGTTGCTATCCATGTATTCCATAAGTTCACTTAAGTTTACAAGCTTTCATTTATATACTAGATTTATAAAACAAAGCAGTTAATTTTTCAATGAGAAAAATTATGAATTATCACGTTACTGTTAGTCACAACTGAATCATGATCATTCTTAGTTGGCGTATATACATTTAGAACGGATTGCCTCACAGTTTAAAAAATAGATTGTGACTATCAGTGGAATTGGGAAAATGTGTTTCATCCTGTTTGGAACTTGTCATTTGGATATATCTGGATATAGGACAAAGTATATAACCTGTTTTCCATCGATAAATAACTTTTCTGAAAATGATTCAATACTACCATTAAAGCGGAAATCTTTTTTTCTTTTCCACATGACTTAATGAACATAATAAATATAAGCGAAGTCATGCAAACAATAGAATGTTGTTTATTGAATAGAATTGAACATTATCTTTCTTAATTAAAATATATTTTCACTTGAAATCCTCTAATTATCATTTTGTAGAAACACTTAAAGTCAAATAATTCAAGTCATTGATTTTGAATGTCCAGTATTCATCCATAAATATTATTATTTAACTTTAAGGTGGTGGTTAGAGGTGGTCAACAGGAAATCATTGGCCCGCGTTTCGTGCTACTTGGCACTAGTCAGCAAGGTGTAATCTTGAAGGAACTGGTGCTCCCTGACGGATTCGATCCTGTGTCCCCCAGCTTCACAGTCAGAGACGTTACCACTGAGCTATCGAGACCGCGACTTGATCGTTAGCATTCGATCTGCACTAAAAAAGACTTGGCACACATGACATTGATCACCACCCAGTGATCAATCAATTGTGGTTATTTGACTTTATTCCATCAAGACATTGATACGAAATCAAAATTACAGAGGATATTCATTCAATCAGTCTAAAATATTTTACATTTCTAAAATTTAAGTGAATGTGTACTGAGAAAATTTCATCCTAATACTTAAATAACAATGAAGATAGATGATAGAAGTCAAATTTTAATAATAAATAAAAGAAAAACCCCCCTTCTGACAATGATAATTATATCACTTATGACAGTGTCTACTTATTTAGTTGTATCAGTAAATAGAATTATTTAAGTTGTATCTACGGTGTTTTTTCTCTCCCCCCCTCTCTCTCTCTCTCTCTGAGACAAAGAAGTTTCTAAGTGATTTTTTCTCTCGATAAAATATGTTTAAAATGGATATTAAAAAAATATTGTTTGACCAAATATATACACTCTCAATTGAACACTCAAATACAGTTTTTTTTTGTTGGAAATTCATTGAGATGAAATCCATTTATTGATGAAGGGATTTTATAATAATGTGACTATTACAAAGAAATTAAGATATGTGAGATTACTTATTCTTATTTACTCAAGTATTCATGTTACACTCATTTTCATCTGTTAGTTTCCATTGTTTCAATGAAAGAAAAAAAGTTCTCTTAAACTAATTCAAGGAAATATTTTTATAGAGAAAAAGAAAAAGAGTGGAGACAATCGAATGTATTTAAGCATAAAATTATAGACTATCACACTAAAATCTGACAATTATACAGTAAACAGTTAATTTGCATATTATCAATCATTTGTCTCAATCTTGACCATTCCTTCTGAAAATATTCGTCCGTCATCTCTGATTATTATTCATGCATTTTCAAACCAATCATGCTTCGTTTCCGTTCTTTCCTTATCGATCTACTGAAATACATTCAATGCCCGACCATCGTAACACACTGTAGGGAACAAGTACACGGCTGGGGGCAATATATTTTAGCACATTACAGAATATCTCATTAATATGTATGATAACCACACAGTGAACAGTTAATTTGCAAAATAACAATCAGTTGTCTTAATTTGACTGTATCGTCTGCAAATATCCGTCCATGGTCTCCGATTATAATTGTTCATCCATTTTCGTACCAATTGCGTGTCGTTCCCGTTCTCTCCTTATCGAACTTCTACTGAAATACATTCAATGCCCGACCATCACCACGAACTACTTATGTGGATATTAGTAACCCACACCACAATATAAAATAGGCTTCAACATTTATCATAAGAAACCAGATAAATATTAAATATTTTTAAATAAATTAATATATTTGTAATATCCCAATGGGTTGAAAAATTAGATTTTTTTGACATTTCGTGACTCAGTTTAAGCCACTTCTTCAGAGAAAATAAATAACCAAATCAAAAATTATTCCAAGTTTAAATAGTACAAAGGAACAACGCAAAAATATTATATGCGATCAATTAAAGAAACAGGTCTGAACAATCTACTCAAAGCTCAATTTATTCCAAATGATCAAGTCGAACTTTGATGATGATACCTACTAACTATTTTGTTTCATTGTTTCAGTATTTGATCTTTTCAAAAAAATTGTTGTCAGAATGATGCTTGTTCATAAGAACTGATTATTACAAATCCGATATTTAGTTTATAATTAACCCACGTTAAAAAAAATACAAATTTAGAATGGATTACTTATGTAACTGGAAGTACTGATTGAATAGTAGCTTACATTTAGATGTCATTAGTTATTATTTATCCGAAAAATAAGAAAACTTTGGGGAAAAAATGTACTGAAACCATACTTACATCTTAATTTTATCCTCATATCCGACTGCTCAATTCTAGATTCGTATACTTGTTATACTAACTTGGATTTCAAGTGATTATTTTCCTGATGTTTATTCGATATGCTTACGATGATTCCTGAGTAAAAATCATATTTAATGGCACATTATTTTAATTTCTACTTAATGAGTACTTAGAAGTAATTGATTGTGGACCCTAGACCTAGATTTTTCACGAGTCGGTATCAATCAGCAAGGTGTACCTTTAGTCTTAGAGGAACTGGTACTCCCTGGCGCATTCCATCCCACGTCAACTAGCTGCACAGTCTGGGATGCTACCATAAAGCTATTTGGATCTCAACTGACCCCCTTTACGAAGAAAATATTCTTTATTAATTGATTATTGAATGGTTACCATTGACATACCATTCTAGTTCTTTAGTTTTTATTGAATTCTATCTATTAAGATGATATGTGGTCATTAATCCCAGTAACTCAATATCGCTCATTTTATGTTAAGAGCTGTTAAATGGTTGGAAAAATAATATTATTTCCTTTTTGGGTTTCTTGCATCAAAATGACATGAGTTTAAGGATCTAATGAATTTATCCTTTTTATAATCTATTTCTTCTTCAATTTAATAGGACCTGATACATTTACATTTATGATTGTAAATTTGGCTAATGATTATTAACCCATGTGTTTTAAGATGGTATGTAAAGCACTCAAATATGTAATCATAAAATATTCTAAAAAAAATAGTTTTACAAGTGGTTGAATGAAATAATATTGTGGAAGAGATGGGTGAAATGACGAAAAATATTGTTATCAAAGAAAGGATTAAGTTAAAAAATTCTTAAGTGAAGGATAAACTTAGCTATCTTTATAAACTCCTCATACAAATAATTTCAGTAGTCAAGTACTCATTAGTGACTAATTCCTAACTATGATGCTTGTGAGGAGCCCTGAACAACGGAGTTCGATCAAATTGGATGTGAGGTAGTTTACCTTCAATCATATCGGAAGATGATAGCAAGATATAGTGAATTGGTTGAAGTTAGATATATAGAACAATAATATATGGACTAAGTGACGTAAACGTTTAGCGCTCGCGTTAAGAATTGAGGGCCTTGAATTCTATCCGTGATGGAACGGTACTACTCATGAGTCTAATATAAAAATGAAACAATTAGTCAATGTTTTCTGAGTTTTAGAGGTTCTTTAAGAAAGGCCAATCGGTTATACTGACTGTAAAATTACAAAATTTCACTTAGCAATAATCAAGGGTGTATACTCAGGTTTTTAGAGTTATACAAAACATGAATTTTGAAAACAAATACATCAAGTAGTTTCCATATCCCAAAACAGGATTTAGAAGAGGTTATTCTACTACATGCTACTAGTATTTTGTGAGTTTTATATGTTCATATACAGTGACGTCTACCCATAACTCTAGTTCCTTCATTGGTATACATTAGTAAGATTTTTTATACTATATTATAAGCCATATGATAATTGGTCTTCATATTGTATCAATATAATTATCACATACAATCTATAGGAAGTTATTGTTATCTCTATAATAGACACAATAGATTAGTTTGAATAGTAAAACTGTATAGATAAGATGATCTCAGTTAACTGAAATCATTTTAACGAGTCAGATACGTTTTTTATATAGTTGAAATCATGGGTTAATTGAAGCTAGACTACCATGAAAAACCTGGAAGCACTGGACGGCCGTTTCGTCCTATTGTGGGACTCCTCAGCAGTGCTCATCTACGATAATTGTTGAATAATCGAATTTGATTACTAAATTGAAATGTATCATTGAATAACTTTTATCTGTCTGGTAGGATTATCATATTTATTTGTACAAACACTCATGAAGTCGTGACAATATGAAGTAACATTTGGCTTCATGAATCTTACTATAATGAGTTATACTAGGTTCAATAACAATAATAATAAAGAGCTTGACTTTCTTGAACCTATGCACATTTCACTATGTATGCAATAATTTTCATATTCTCAAATATCATTGTATAAATGTATATACAAATATTAGACAATGATAGACATTAAAACAAAATGGCTTATCTTCGTTTTTCATATATTAATTATTAGGGTAAAACATAAGTGAATAACTAACTACTCATCTAGGTTTAACGACACTATCGATGAATTATAACATAGTCAGGACGAAAAAGAACTAGATCATCATCACATAAACAGAATTGGACTTGATAAACGGATTATTTCCTTTCAAAGAAAATAGATAGGAAAATAGCCTACCTAGTCTTGAATGTTTGACATGTCAGTGATTTAAGATAAAAGAAGACAAAAGTATGCGATAGTACTATCAAACAGATACGAACTTCGTATAAAATAATTTGCCGAAGTATTTTACAATTTTTTAATTTACAATGTTTATTTTTGTTTAAGTGTTAATAGTTCAGACTATAAGAACTAATTTCACCTGTTGTTGTTTACTTGTATCTTCCCATTGTTATCTAGGTTTGCAATTGACTATTCGCTTGTTGGCACATGTGCATCCTATGCGGACTGCCTCGATATTGCCGGAAGTCACAAGCATGATAAACAAAGATGGATAGTGGCTAGTAGTGGAATGGAGGACACGCGTTTCATCCTATTCGGGACTCGTCAGTTGGGTGTATTGCATCTCAGAGTTGATGTTAACCCTGGGACTCAAACTCAATACCTTTCGCTTCAAACGTCATTGCGTTATCTACATATGCCAGCAAGTGACTGTTTGATTGTAGTCCTAAATAACAATGGGAAGATATAAGTGAACAACAACAGGTGAATATAACTTTCAGGGATTATTTTTTTATTGTGAACAAACACTGTCTGGTTACCGTGTATTTTTTAAAAATTTTGTTTATTCTGGTTAACAGACATGAAAAGGATGAATAGCTACTGAAAACAATTGGGAAAGACAGAGTTGAATGGAGAATGCTAGTTAGCGGTCTATACTCTTCCATCGACGGTAACAGGCATAAGTAAGTAGACACTATCTAAGAATAGATTGGATGTAATTTAATTTACTTCATAAATGAAATAGAACAGTGTAAATATAATGAATTTTAAATATGTTTCAATACTTAATAGGATTAAGACTATTGATGCAAACATTGATACTTTTATCTTCTATAGAAATATCAACCTACTGTTTTTTCTATTTAAGTATTATAATTATTTTTATTAAAAAGTAATTAAAACTATCTGGAATAATGAAACTTATTTTAGCTTAATATAAAGTGATGTAAAAAATATTAGTATAATAATAGAAAATTAGATTATGGTTACTATCCGAGTTTTCTAGTGTTGGATAGAAACAAAAACGAAGTTCCGATACCATAGTTTCTATTTTTATTAATGCCAATTTTCAATTCTACGATCATTTATTTACTTATAATTATCCTAATGCTTAGATTAAAAATATATTCATTAAAGTTGCCATGTTACATTAGCCTAGCAAATAGGTGAACACCGAATGGATCATAATAATAATAATAATATGATTACAGTTAGGACAAGTGCAATAGTGAGAATATTGTTCTAATAAAATTTATCTGTCATTGTTACAGATTTCGGTAACATTTCAGGGCTCAGTATATAATCTTGAAACAAGATTTATCATCATATGATGAGTTATACAGAGATGAGTTATTTTGAATAGTATGGTGAGTGAATTGTTTTAATGTAAAGTTATTATCAATCTCAGTAAAGATTCAGAACTAATTTATGGCTTTTAATGTCTAGAAATATAACGCATAACTATCTATCCATATTACTTGAATTATGTTCGTTGTTTTCGAATAGCCTTACCATAATTCATAAAGTATAGTGAGTATTTATAAGAACTTTCGTCTAAATTAGAACGAATAGTTTCACAGTATTTGGGCGCCTAGTTGATGTGAGATATTAAACAGGAAGAATATATTTCCAACGTTTCGACAGACATTCTGGTGGAAGCTTTTTCAAGAAAATATTTCCTTGAATTCATTCTCTGAGATTTTACAAATATATTCTTCCTATTTATTATAGTAATTATTACTGAATCCAAAGATTATTTACATTACTGAATAAATTCAGTTTAAAAAAAACATTGAAATGTTGCCCTTATCACTTCATAGACTTGAACTACTGTACTCTATAGAATTTTTTGATGAGCTTATAATTTACAGACGATCTGAGATAGGCGTTTAAGTGAACTTGAAAAACTTTCCCTTATTATTAAGGTGGAGAGAGGTTTATAAATTAGTGTGGATAATGACGATTAGGTTTGAGATTTAGAATTTGAACTTAAGAACTGCAGTTTGGGTTTTTAACATGAACTTAAACACTAGCTATAATACCAAAATGTTGTTTAGTAATAAAGAGAAATTAATTTTCCTCTAAAATTCAAGATTTGGTATCTTAAATTTTAATGGTTTGTCGATAAATTATAATCTTACCCAATCATATTAAAAGACTAATATTTGAACGAAGAATATTATCCTCTGCAATAAATTCACTTCAGGTTCTACAGTTATATATGCAAATTGATAATCAGAAAAAAATGGTCAGGTTAAAGGCAAAGTACATCATTTAGGATTGTCAAAGCAAATAGAATAAAGTTGCTAATGTTGGTTTGACTCATATGGAATATTAACTTAAGTCAGCTTATATTGCTAAGGGAAACTTTAAGATCTGTGATCAGAGTAAATATGGGTTAGATAGGGTGAGAGAGATATGATAGTGCAATTACAATTCAATCAAATGGAAGACTAAATTTTGTGAGAAATTAGTAAGACGTAATACATGATTCATTCACTTCTCATTCATCCTATCTTATTTTTCACACAATTTAGTCTTCTATTAAACATTTGATCGAATTGTAATTGCACTATTACCCATATTTATTCTGATCATGGATCTTAAATATTCACTTCACATATATACAGATTCAAGTTCACTTTCTATATAAGTCATATCAACATTAACAATTTTATTCTATTTGGTTTGACAATCCTTAATTCACATGCTTTAAACTATGTAGTTTGCCTTTAACCTGACCATTTTTTCTGACTATTAATTTGGATATATAATTGTAGGACCTGAAGTGAATTTAACGAAGATAATAATACTTTTAGTTCATACATTAGTCCGATAATCTTACCGTTATTTTTTCCCGAAGACTGATTCATATGTAATAGCAATATTGTATCATCATTAGGGGTTTTGTGGAGACTTTAGTAATTTTATAGTTGAAATCATGAGTCAATTGAAGCTAGATCACCATGGAAAACCTCGAAGCATTGTACGGCCGTTTCGTCCTATTATGGGACTCCTCAGCAGAGCGCGTCCACGATCACGGTTGGACGCCGGCTCAGTGATCTAGAGGTGAAGCGCCCGCGCACCAGACCAATAGGTTGTGTGTTCGAATCTCGCAACGCGGGATCGTGGATGCACACTGCTAAGGAGTCCCATAATAGGACGAAACGGCCGTCAAGTGCTTCCAGGTTTTTCATGGTGATCTAGCATCAATTGACTCATGATCTCAGCTATTGAAATAAAATAAACTTGTATGAAGAACAAAAGAAAAGGTTACCATGCTAATCATATCAAACTACAAAACTTACCAAAATATAATATAACACAATGAATAGATTTACACATCATTATCATTATCATCTTCATCATCATCATCAATTATAATAAGCTCAGATTGAGTGAACAAATTAAGAAAATTTTCAACTTTGAATAATTTATTTCTATTATACTATTCAATTGTATGAATGTCACTTGTTATCATCTAAATCTTAAGGAATAATGAGTAACTTAAATAGTTTCTTTAATAGAATGAACTAACCAATCAGATATTATCCTAATCAATTTTGTAAATATAATATAATATAAATGACAATTGGATAAAATGAGTAATAATAATAAAGTCAAGATATTGGTTGGGTATTTTCAATATAGACAATTTATCAAATATATAATCAAAATAGAAATTCTATTTTAAAAAATACGTTTGCTATTAATAATGACAAGAAAATAACTCATGTTTACCAGAATAATTAATGATTTCTTTTTAGTAACAATGGTAGACTGTGGGGTAGTTTCGTGGATTAGTTGAAGTTACACATTAATATAATTGGATGTCGACAGGTTAAGTGTTCTTGTGAGAGACTAATAGGTCCTGAGTTCGAATCTCGTGAGGCAGGATCGTGGATGCACACTACTGAGCAGTTCTTGAGATTAGAGAAAATAATCTTCCGAAAATACCATTTTAAATATTATACAGATCTTTAACCAAAAGTGTATGAAATATTTGAATAATAGAGTCTTGGAATAATTTAAATGCTCCGTTGCCGGAAACTACCTATAGTGAGATGTTTTTGTAAGATATCCTTCTCCTAAACAATAACTTAGATTTTAATCACCATAGTGGAGTTTTCTTTGAAAGAAACAACAATGTATTCAGTAAATTGGTTTTATATCTAACCTCCCCCCACCCATTTAGTTTTGAGTTATGTCACTATCTCTCAGACAGACCGTTTGGTTGAAAGCCGAACGCATAAACCTGCACTTAGTAAGTAGCGTACATTATATGTACAAAAAATTTATTGTACTTTGAATGGTTGTACCCTTATTTCTTAAATGAATTATTTGAATATGAAATTAGTATAATCATCGCATATCATCAATAGTTCATCAGGTTAAGTTTGATCATATATATTTTGTGTTCATTCAGTATTTTATGGATACATTCAAAGTTGCAACTTATTTAGTGTTTGATAGTGATGGAGAGTACATTTACTAGATTAGAATTAGTAAAGTTCATGAATATCCTTACTATACGATCAAGACTGATGTAAGTTATTTACTGAAATTAACAAAATATATTTATCTTAGCACGAACTTTTATAATTCGACAAATTGTGGAAATACTTGACAAGATGATATCATCAGTTCAGTAATCCTAATTGAAAATGGCATGAAAATGTGATTTCCTATTTTATACATTTAAAATACAAGTTTTGTTCAAACATACAATTTTATATCGTTGAGAGCATGAGTCAATTGAAGGTGGACCACCATGGAAAAACCTGTAAGCACTGGACGGCCGTTTCGTTCTATTGTTGGACTCCACAGCAGTGCGTATCCACGATCCCGTCTCACGAGATTCGAACCCTGGACCTATCAGTCTCGCACGCGAGCTTCAATTGACTCATGATCCCAACTATATAAAATTACTAAAATCTCCACAAAATATCCTTCCGATAACAAACATACAATGTTTTAGAACAATCAAAGGAACTCTGGGAAATGTTTGAAATAGGATTCTTAACATGTCTTTAGATATGTAAAAGCTCTATACAAGTGGATAAACTAAAACCAAATTGCAAATTCCTCCATTCGAATTACAATTTCCATAAAAAATAAATGGAATTCATCTAGCACTAGAACCCATGATGTGAGTTTTGTCTTATTTGAGACTCTTTAGTTGAGTGTACCTGTATACCAGCGTGAATATCCAATTCAGGACTCAAAATTGGAGCCTTTCGCTTCAAACATCGAATACATTATCCCCTGAGTCTAGGCAACCACTCAATTTGTAACGGGTATAAATTATACTTTAATTTTTAATGGTTTTGATTATTCCTTCAACGATATTTTGACTAAATTTTGATGATTTATAGTTGAAATCCAGCTGATTAGTCTCAAATAAGGCAAAACACAAAGTCTCGATTACAATATGAATCATGTTCCATTTATGTCATACAAACTTATGATAGTAGCTATACTGGGACAATCCTCTCAGAATGTAATTATATGCCAACTAAGGCTGTTCAAAATCCAGTTATAAATTGGATTCTACCGTAAAACGTAAGTTATAGATTTTATATGTCATAAAACCAAATTGTAATGAACAACATGCTTTATCACTTCATCAGTTAACATAAATTCTTAAAACTAGCGTATATCACAATTATTTCATTAGAAACTAAATGGATCCGTCTTTTGTTGACTATAACATCTAAACAACACCTCACTATAATTTTTTGACTGCTGATGACCGGAATTTATAAAAAGAGAGAAAAGACTAATAACCGCAAACATTATGAAACGTTTGACAGTATTATTTAAACTTTTATGTCGGCAGAAACTTACCAACTAGCTCTAGAATTCTTTACCTTGTTCTCCTGTCTATTGCAAATGCTACTTACGAAAAAGAAGCAGGAGAAAAGAATCAACAAAAAAATTTCAAATTTAGTGAGTCATGCTGATGATGTGCCTGAGTTAGGACCTCTTAAAAGATGATATTAGTATTAAATAATTACTTAGGAAAAATAGACTTTAAACATATTAGTAACAACGGAAGCAACAAAAGCCATCTATTGAAATATAAACACTAGGGTAAAATATATTAATGATAAAGTAAGCAATGAACCTTGTTTTAAATATGAAGATAATTATCATCATGAAATAACATTATTTGAAGAGCCAAGCAAAATGAAGAAATCTTGAATTACTGTTTCGTTTTTTTTTGGTACAATCCTCATAATGCATATCCAAGACAGTATAACAGATTAACTTAAGACGTCTTTAACCCTGTAACAAGTAAAGTATTTATAAAGCAACAAGTTAAAACTCAATTGTTGAGATATTGTAAATAGACCATTGAATCATGTCACTAATATCAATCTAAGTTTATACGAAGATGAATTCCCATGATCATCACTTTAAAATACTGGTTATTAAATAATGATTCAGTAGCTCAACATTGTCATCTTCACTGTGTGCTATCTTGGATAAACACTTATAAATTATTGTAAGCAAAGATAGATAGTGGCTAGCAGTGGAATCCAAGACGCGCGTTTTGTCCTATTTGGGACTCGTCAGCTTACAAAGTATTATGATTTAACATGAAATGGTTGTTTGTATGAATAATTCTATAATATACCTCTCTTTGTAGTAAAAATTAACATTTTTATTGATTTTCATGAGACAGTAATTCACATTGGCATTGCTGTTAACTTTTATTAATTAATATGAAAATTCAAAACCCCTTTGTATATTCAAAAACAGTTTGTTCTCACCTTAAACCTACCCTGGTAATATTAGCTTATTATCCAGACCGATTAGGTTTCAAGTTGTTTTAACAATATTATTATTATCCTTGTCTACTCTTACCCCCCCCATTTTCAGTCTAGTTGATCTTTTATTTTTATATATAAATGTTCTTAACAAGTATGTGTGTGATCGGATTGTTCGAAATGTATTACGCTGATATATCACATAATTCTGATAATCTTCGTCTTCTTATTAAACTATAGTAATATACCTGTATTAAAATCTAACTTTTTATATCGTTTTATTATGAGCAATGTACGAATTTCCATTTCTGTTTAAAAGATTTATTTTAAAGCAATTATGTATGCAAATCCCAACATATATTTTAAGGGCCTTCATAAAATTTCAACAGTCTGTTGTGGTGATGGTGACTAGTAGTAAGAGACGAAAACAACATAGTCGTAGGTATACTTTCCTTTCTGTTTATTCTTCGAAGAACTGAGAAAAGAATACATTGAGATGCGTGCAATAAACATATATTGTGAGAAAATATAGAAAATGTTAACGGCCGAAGATGTCAGTCAGTCAGTTACAACGTAGGACAAGGCACATACATGCATCGGTCCAAGTTGCCATACCTCGTTAGCACAACATTACGAACACTGAATTCATAGAAGTAGTTAATTTAATGGTAATAATACATAAAGGAAAGATTGTATATAAGGATGTAGAACAGGAAGAAAGACAGAGATGAAGCAATTTTAACCTCACGATTTAAGGGAAAATAACGAGTGCATACACCTGCGCCATTGTGATCGGTTCTAAACCATGTCACCCAGAGTCTCCAACCATTGGTTACGATAGTCACGCTGACCTCAGCCAAGTAGTCTGCACCTACCAACATGGCTTAAACTAGAAGTTAGCGACTTCAAGCTCTGATGAAGACCGTTTTGTCATCAGAGATGTAGGTTCCTATAAATACATTCAGGGAAATGAGTTGAGACTAGCCTTTCTGTCCCTTTTTGATGTACATGTGAACCGACATATTTAATTAAAGATGATAGATTCATCAAACTCAATTAATTCTCTGTAAGTTAAACTGAAGGAAAGATAAGAAATAACATTTTCTATATAATCACGCATCTACTCTAATTGTACAACTCAAATTATATATAATTATACTAAATTAGGACAAGTTATTAATATGTATTCAACATTCTTATGCACGATTGATTCAAACATGAAAGTTTATGAATTATTACTATTCAGTTCATGTTACTTTTTTTTATAAACAGTTTGACTTTATACGAAACTGAAGGCATTTCATTTATAATTGATATCAAAGTATGAATTATTCGTTAACATAATACTAAGGGCTTGAATGACCTAATTATAAAAAATGATCATGAATTTATGATTTACCTTTTATTGATATCAAGGACTCAGCAGAATGACCGCTGATGGTTAGTCAGCTTTCTGAAAGAATATCTTTGTATTGTCTACATTTAATTTCAATATGAACAAAGGATAGCAGTGGAACTCGACTAGTACGTGTCATCATCCTTACTCAAGTATTGTTCATAGCTAATTCAAAGTAGTTGACAACAAGCATATTACCTGTCAACCCAATAGCCTGTTAAATAAAACTCTACTAATTGTAGCACCGTAGGTACTGAGTTCGAGTTTCACTATGAACACCAGTAGCAAGATGCAGAAATATCCAACATTTAACTCATTGATAGAACGAAAAATACATGACCGCAAGTACTTGTAACGAAAATTATTTTCCTAGTGATTTGTGTGAAGTGAATAACTAGTGAATAAATAAAAATGAAATACTTCACAAGATACCTCTTCTTAGAATGTTTAAAGAAAACTCTTTTGTTACACTGTCAGCTGATAATTTGATTATGAAACTCACTTTTGTTAGACAATTAATCTGTTTTTATAAAATGAGAAACTGTAAGTTGATTTACTAATATTTGATTAGAGTTAATACATGTAAACAATCATTCAAATTCTTACAGTATCATTTGTAAGTTACTGCCGAAAAAAGGAAATATTCATCTTGACCTTAACAATAACAACTCTTTAAAAACTGTCATAAAACGTAATTTCTTTCAGTTTCCAGTCTATTTTCAAAACAGAAATTTACATTTATCAGAAGGAGGGTTTTGTGGAGATTTTTAGTAATTTTATAGTTGAAATCATGAGTCAATTGAAACTGGACCACCATGGGAAATCTGGAAGCACTGGACGGCCATTTCGTCTTATTGTGAGACTCCTCAGCTATTCGCATCCAATTGACTCATGATTTCAACCATAAAATTACTAAAGCTCTTCACAAAATCCTCCTTCTGATAATAATCATATGCTCACTAGTGACTGGCTTCAAGAGGTATTTCCTGGGGTTCTAGTGAGAAGCAGTAACCAGTGGAGTTCAACCAGGTCTGTTGAGAGATATCAACTCACTGAAGACATTGGTGGATGTGACGTTCAATTTCGTGGATTGGTTGAAATAAGACATTAACACAGTTTGATGCCGGCTCAGTGGTCTAGAGGTCAAGCGCTCGCGCGCAAGACTGATAGATCCTAGGTTCGAGTCTCGTGAGGCGGGATCGTGGATGCGCACTGCCACTGAGGAGTCCCACAATAGGGCGAAATGGCCGTTCAATGCTTCCAGGTTTTCCTTGGTGGTCTAGCATCAACTGACTCATGATTTCAACTATAAAATCTACATTTACACTGACACTTTACAACTATTCTCTATAATTTATGATGCAGTGCAGTTATTTGATTTACTAATTCTACATAATTTACTGAACATAAAATGTTTATTTTAAGATTACAGTGTTTTAATGTAGCTTTTTTGATTAAACTATCTAACGATAGCAAAAACAAGCGGAAGATCGAATAGACTAATCAAGTTTATAAGAAAATTCTCACTAGTATACTGTGAGTTGTTTCTTTTGAAAATATGAATTCTACTCTTACTTGTGAAGTATGTTTATTCTGTTATTCGAAAATAAAAATGTTATAGTAATTTGTGTGTGGAATGATGACCCAATATTTATTTTAGTTCATCTGCTGAAGATAGTTGGTTTAATAGTGTAGCTGAATTATAAATTAAGAAACAGCATTTATTACGGTACAAAAATGCTTCAAAATAGTGTCATTTGTAAATTTGAAAAGTCATTTACAAAAGATGAGAATTATTCACTTGAATATTCGTTGTTTTTGAGGATTTATAAACAGTGAGTACATGATAAAGATAATACACAGCTTAATAATTTCAAATGACAGAATAGTCAGCGCTTGGTATGTATCGGTTTCTCATCGCTTTCAGTTGACATCTACAATGAAGGCATTTATTTATTTACTTATTATCATCAAGCTTATTCAATATTATACTTTTATTACAATATAGAATTTTCAGCACAAAGTATTTGAACGAAATTTCGTTTCTTATTTCTTGATCGATCCTGACAACAAATATTGAGTGATCACCAGTTAGAAGTTAGAAGTCCAGTCAGTCGACATCTAAACAATGTACATTATTTTCGCTGCATATTGCCAGCAACCACGATATCTCTGATTGGGCCTTTGTAACTTGTAAAACGAAAATGTGTACACTTTTCAGAAACGCACCTGAATAGGTTATGCGATTAACAGCCATAATGATGTGTTAAAACAAACAAAATTAGATAACTTGTTGAGATATCTAGATATCAGGAATAGGTAGCCCAGATTTTTAAGCACGCCGCCTTTAGGGAAGATATATTTTATCAGATGGATCGCATCACATCAATAAGGGTAAATAACAAATGTGGTCATCATGTAGCTTTCAATCTAAACAAGAAGTTTTCCAGTCGTTATCACTATTTATATGCCTGTAATAATGGGATAATATTTAGATGAATCAAAACCAAATGTTGGGCTACTCAAATCATACTTCTTATTGTAATTCACACTATGGAAAACTGAGTCAGTATCTCAAAAATACAGATGTTTATTATATCTGCAAATTACTACTGTTATTCCCATATATAATTATATTCATTTTACATATTACTTGGTAACCTTTGCTGATTAGTAAATCTTTTGTGATAACGATTTTATGGAAATTAGTTTCGTCTAGAAGTGATCCCCGTCGTCGACTGATCTCTGCTAAAAAACCACTGTAAAATCATAGAGCAATAAACGGATGTTTTATACCAATATATGACTTTTCAGTAGTGTGCATTTAATACCCCAGCAAAAATCACATCCAGAAACTTTAAGTTTCTCCACAAAAACCGGACGCGTTTATATTGTAATCATGTCTCCACAGGTGAAGAAATTGTAGATGAACTTATGAATTTGTTGTATGAAATCATTGTGGGTACAGTTCAGATATGTCGAGAGTAAAACAATCGTCATCATTGCACCGGATGATCATCACACTTATTAATAAATATTTCTAAAGTTTGAAGTAACCGGCATTGTCTTTCAACACAGAGATGTAATGATGAATCCAATCTCTTATAACCGTTTATTCTATAAATTAATCTAAATAAAGTATTTTCATCATATCTTTTCATAAAATCAGTTCTGTCTTACTGTGGTGTGTGCTATTGATATCAGCAGATACAAGTAGCATGTATCATCGATCAGAAGTGAAATGACTGGTGGCAGAAGGTTAAGAAGATCTAAGACAAGAGAACAAGAACAGAGAGTCATTAATGTGGAAACAAAAGAACAATGAAGTCTGAGACTATTGATTGAGATTTCGCAAATTAATTATTTACTATATGATTCTTAGTTTTTACTAAGGTGTTTTGTAATTTTGTATTCGAATATATATTTGATTGTCCCCACTTGTGTTCCCGTTCACTACATGACTATGAAGTATCTTCAGGTATCCCCTTTCACAATTTTATCGTTTATTACGTTTTTTGGTTTTTTTATTTGAAAGAAACGTTGAATATTAACTCTTCAAAAGTACCTCAAAATAGATAATTAAACATGTTCGTATATTTGATCAGTTATATATTTACGTTTGAAGTATACTTTAGTTTATCCATGTGAAAAATCACTAATTTTTTTAAACCTCATTGAGACATTTCATAATGACTTTAAAGGTAAAACATTCTATTCAACTTAAGTGTACATGCAACAAAGATAAAAAGAAATCAGATGAGAGTATAAATGAAATAATATATTTCTAATATCCCAATGAGTAGAAAAAAATTAAATTTTCTGGCGTTTCGTCACTCAGTGTAAGCCACCTCTTCAGAAAATAAAGTGGCTTACATTGAGTCACGAAACGTCAGAAAATCTAATTTTTCCTACTTATTGGGATATTACAAATATATTATTTATATTTATAACAATTGGTTAAGTGCTCTGGCGCAAGACTGGTAGGTCCAAGGTTCGAATCTCGTGAGGCGGGATCGTGGATACGCACTGCCACTGAGGAGTCCCACAATAGGACAAAACAGCCGTCCAGTACTTCCAGGTTTTCTATGGTGGTCTAGCTTCAATTGACTCATGATCTCAACTGTGTAAAATCTACCCAATACTCAATTTATTCAAAATTATTAAATGACTGTATAGTTTTATGACTTGACTTAACAACCTTAATATATGTACAAATATTCATATTTTCCTACTAAATTATGCAACATATTACAAGTTTTTGAATAGTGTACTCATTTTTGTCATTTTTTGGATGCTTATTGTACTTTAAATGAGGTGAATACATTTGAAATGGCTTAATAATATGATAATTTTATTCTAATATTTTGATACATTCTTGTCACATAGTGACAATTCATAATTACAGTTATCATTATTTAAACAAAAAAACTTGTGATATGAGTTTGAAAAATGATCACTTTTGATACATTATGTCTAAAGTTGAAAAATATTTAAAAAAACTGATATTAGAAATTGTGAATTCAATGTTCATTTAACCAAGGAAAATTAATCACTATTTATCTTTTAATTAAACAGTCAGTAGTAGAGGTGGATAGCGGTTAGCAGTGGAATCTAGGAAGCGCATTTCGTCCTATTTGAGACTTGTCAGCTGGATGTACCTGTATCTCGGAGTTGATGTTCACTCTGGGACTGGGACCCATTACATTTCGCTTCAAACGCCATAGCGTTATCCACAGTATGCACATATGCCAATAAGAGACTGACCAGTTGCAGTCCTAAACATCAATGGGAAGATTCAAACAAATAATACTAAGTTGAATTTAAACTTCACCCCATTGAACAAGCAAGTAGCTATCAGAACTCAGTAGCTAAGTGGATAACGCAATGGCGTTTGAAGAGAAAGGTACTGGGTTCGAGTCCCAGAGTGAACATCAACTCTGAGATGCAGGTACATCCAGCTGACGAGTCCCAAATAGAATGAAACGCGCGTTCTTCATCCAACTGCTAGCCTGTTACGTCCTTGAATCTGTCTACCCACTTAGTGCCGAGTATAATGTAGATTAAGACCTTGACACGATAGGCTGACTGGCTTAACCTTTGAGGCTAATATGCGTGAGTTCGAAGTGGGGGTAGAGAGACGAAAACTATTCTATCCCTGATTGGCTGGCAAGCACGCGAGAGAGAGAAGACAAAGACAGCTGGAACACTAATCACTTTATTCCAACCCCGATCTAGCACTCGAATTCCTAATTCAGATTAGGGTGAAAAGTTACATGAATAAATAGATGAATAGGCTGACCACAACGTACAATAATCAGAAAAATACAACTATGTCCAAAACTGGGGGATTATAGTAGAAAATAGGGTACAAAGATTACGTCTAAATGACAATAGCTTTAGAACAGAAAATGCTATGGCAATGAATCATACATCAAACGAAAGCTTATGATCTGTAGAATAGGCTAGGGACAAAAATAAATGTTACAGTTTTACAAGCTTTGAATTAAATGAATTAACGTCCCCAAAAAATAGCTTCCGTAATTTGTTAAGGCTTCTTGTTTTGCGGTTCACATCATAGCCATTATCCATCTTTGCTTACAATGCTTGTAAATTGGGGCTTTATCGAGGCAATACGCACAGTCTGCACCTATGTCAGTAAGAGACTGATCAATTGCAGCCCTAAACATCAATGGGAAGATTCAAACAAATACTACCAAGTCAGTAGTAGAGTTTTATAAATTAAGGTAGGTCTTATTCTGTGACATTAGATGTGTGTGTGTTTGTATGATATATGCAAAGACGATAATAATCTTTTACATTTTTTGTTGTGAGTAGTTTCAGTATTTAAAAGTTACATTTATTTATGGAAAAAAACATACTGTTGAAATCGAATTGTTTAAATAAAGTCTATCTTAAATATCTCTTCTGAATTTGAATATTGAACTGAGGGTGTATTCAATAATTACGAACATGTTAAATGACCAGATTCATTATACTTATTCTCACATCACTACATCAAACATTTTTAATGATACGAAGTAGTTTAATTAGATTTTTACAAGTTATACTGTTGGTAGATGAAGTCAAGTATTCCTTACATTTCATTGAAATCATAGACCGATCAGTGTTAGACCACCATTAACAACCTGGAAGCACTGGATGACTTTTTCGTCCTAGTATGGGATTATTTACTTTTGATTACTGATCATGTTACCCCTGTGATCCTCATGATTCTATAGAATAGTTTATTGTCATTCGATAAAATCCGTAAAAATAATTCCATCATCTCTAATAGGAACATCTTTCCAGGATTTTGTTTAAGTCCATAAGTATCTTGAGTTTTGTAACTTGAGCAAAATTTTATTAAATTAGAATGGAACAAGTAGAGAAGACAGTAAATAAAGCAGGAATGAATTTGATAGCTGTAAAATTATGATCGAAATTATACTATGGATATTGGTTGATAGTCATGTCTGTTAAATGTATCTGCATCCCAGTTTTGATGATCGCATTACAAGTGGAACATATTAGCCTTTAAGTAATGGAGATCATATACCAACCTGAGACAAATCAGCTGGTATATAAACCACAAGATGCCAACTGTACTTATGATAGATATTTTAGTGTTCAACATTTCTAACTGTCTTATTTAACCTAAATCTACATTTGAAATCTTTCGAAAGATGTAAAGGAAAATATTTTATTTCAATTCAATATTTCATTAAACATGACTACTTAGATTTTCTAAAAATTATTAATTTGTAGAAGACATGGTTATTGTGCCCCCAAATGCCCTGGTATCGTCAAGAGTGGGGAGAGTCCGCTTTCCCTCTCCAAATGCTCTCACATGGCCACGCGTATATAGCATCTGCCAGGGAAGTCCTACTCACTGCCTTCTCGTGGCATTACTGTTGTTCACGAAATTGAGAGGACGAAAAGCGAATGTCCGGCGCTTTAACCGGGTTGGTGGACACGGAAAGTCCACCTAAGGGAGTTGGAAAACCTTGATTCCAAACCAATGGTACACATGGGCTCTAGTATCCTGAAGGAACAAATGGCGTATGAATCAATTGTTGGTCACCGGCTACCATGAGACTGCATCTCCTCACGATGCTCCACTGCCTTGTGGATCAGACCTTTAGGTCAAAGGCTCAGGGTGTGGCCCTTTAAGAAAACTACCTGCTTCGGTCTGGGCACTCGGGCAGTATCACAGCCCTCGCGCAAATCAAACGAACTTTGTGGGGCGCATCTGGTGCTTCCTTATACCAATATTTATGTGTTTAAATAAATAAATAAATCGTTACTGTTTATAGAGGGAGTTGACAGAATGAAGATTTCTTTTCAACTATTGGATGCTATTACTTCCGGCTAAGTTGTTTGAAGGTCAAGTGTTCGCAGCTAGGTCAATCCCCTGTAGTGTGTTGGATTTACGCTACCAAAGATGAAACAGTTGTCCAGAGCTTCCTGGTTTCCGATAGTGGTCTAATGCAGATGTAAGTTATGAACATCATTATTTATGTTCGATTTTTCTTCTATTTTATTCATAAAAATGTAACTTATTGTATATATATTAACACGTCAAAGTTTCTTGAATATTATCCCACTTTGTTTACTCATAATTACCTTCATACATGAAAGATTCGATTCTTTTTGTATATTACTACTACCATTATTATTTGTAGCATTAATTATTTCATTCAATATCGAAATAAGAAATATGACCTATATTGATCATTTGAAAAATTGATAAATTCTATTCATTTGAAGAACTGTAAAAGATACTAAGCAAAGATGGATAGCGGCTAGAAGTGGAATCCAGGACACGCGTTTCGTCCTATTTGGGACTCGTCAGCTGGATGTACCTGCATCTCAGAGTTGATGTTCACTCTGGGACTCGAACCCAGTACCTTTCTCTTCAAACGCCATTGCGTTATCCACTTAGCTACTGAGTTCTGTTAGCCACTTGTTTGTTCAATGGGGTGAAGTTTAAATTCAACTTAGTATTATTTGTTTGAATCTTCCCATTGATGTTTAGGACTGCAACTGGTCAGTCTCTTATTGGCATATGTGCATACTGTGCGTATTGCCTCGATATAGCCTTAATTCACAAGCATGATAAGTAGAGATGGATAGTGGCTAGCAGAAGAATCCAGTTGGACGTGCGCC
>NC_031495.1:13139359-13142450 GCF_000237925.1 Schistosoma mansoni
CCTAAACATCAATGGGAAGATTCAAACAAACAATACTAAGTTGAATGTAAAAGATACTGTTTTTCTAAGAATTTTATTTAAGATAATATATGACATTTTCTGATAAAAATTGTATAAAATAAATGTAATTTTGTTCGAAATAATTTCAATGAACAAGTCGTCAACAAAGGAATTGTATAGGAAACTTGCTCAGTGTCACATTCACATAGAGCTTGTTTATGATAATCAGTTGTTCCAAAATCTGAATTCATATCTTTCTACTAAATTGCTTCGAATATCGGACATTCGCTAATGTAGTGTTTGGGTGTGTCAATACTCGTAATACTAATAAAAGAAGCGGTAATATGAAATTTCATTATTTACAGAAGATGTATTTGTAAACGTATAAGATTTGCTTCTGACAACATTATTGAGGCCTCTGCTATATTTATCATAAGCTGAAATTAAAAATTGATCATTAAGACTATTGATTTATCTGTCAAACACTTTCACGTAAGACTACTACACATATTCACTTGGCTTTAAGTGAAACATTGATCCAGCTTGTGGTGTTTACCAGCATAGTTGATAATCGCTTTATTGAAACTATTGACATTATGAGACAATAAATAGGAAGAATATATTTGTAAAATCTCGGTGAATGAATTTGAAGTGAGTCCAACGTTTCACCTGGCAATCTGGTCCAAGCTATTTTAAGGAAATATGAAAAAGCTTGGACCAGATTGCCAGGCGAAACGTTGGACTTACCTCGAATTCATTCGCTGAGATTTTACAAATATATTCTTCCTATTTAATGTCTCAAATCAACTCGGCGCCCAAATATTGTGGAACTATTCGTTCTAATTTGGACAAAAGTTCTTATATATTGACAATATGGTTATTCATTGTCACTATAGGATCTACCAGACGCTTAGAGATAGATTTAATACTGAAGATTATACTGTTAAACTCCCTTCATTGAACCAACCCAACACAAATAAATAAGCGTACTATCATAGAGATATTATGTTGCCAAACTAGTTGTTTTCTTTATCAGTGTTTGCTAAGGCTTTTAAAATAATAAAAAAATCATTTTACGATAAAAATGACTTTCATTAATGCAGAGTAATTTGTGGAGATTGTAGAATTTTCATTGTTTAAATCACTAACTGACCTTAGATAGACCACCATTAGAAATTCGGAAACACTAAATGGCCGTTTCGTTCTAGTGTGCGAATCCTCAACAATGTTCATTTACGACTTTCGGTCACGAGAGAGAAGGCTTTACCCCCAGGCCACAGAGCCAGAATCAAAAAATATTAACATCTAACTCAAATCAATTCACTATACCGAGTGACCATCTTCGAGTGTATGTGGCAGATAACTGTCTCTCAACCAATAGGAAGTCTTTAGTTTTATTTTCAGTGTCTGAGTTATGTATGTTTACTGCTGATAAGTCCCATACTAAAATAAGACTGGAGTCCAGTACTTTCAACTTTCTAGTGGTGATATAGCTAAATTCGGTTTGTTATTTAAAGAATGAAAAATTTTTTTTAAATGGTTTCTTGTTAGAATCTATTTCATTCACTTGTGTTTAGCACACCAGACAAATTACACTCGTCATCAATGTATACCTTCATAATAACAGAATAACACGTCATCAAATTATTCATTTCATGCAAATACATTTGTATAACATTCGATAACGAAATCCTTGAAAAAAAAGAACATTTTTCTAAACCGTGAAATATATTTGTAAGCAAAGATGGATAATGGCTAGTAGTGGAATCCAGGACGCGCGTTTCGTCCTATTTGGGACTCGTCATCAGGATGTACCTGCATCTCAGAGTTGATGTTTTATTTCTGAATGATGAAGATGATGAATTTTCCGAGTTCGTAAACTCTCGATCTATTTCATAACTTTCACTTATCCAAATTATGGTGTAAGTTGTTTGTTTGTTTGTTTTTTGTAAAATATAATAATAGAAATATATACAGCTTAGTTATTTTGCATAAGCTTGATGTAATATATAGTTACTTAGATAGTCAAGTTCTATCAACTGATATAATACAAAAGGTGAAACATTGTTAACAAGTAACAATTTTATAATCTCTAGAATTTAATTTTCATAATCTAATAGAAGATCCCATCATATTTCTTATTTAAATTAACAAATTAAAATAGAAACTTCATAGAGAATCATAACAGCTGTATATCATAATTCATTGAAACAATTTAATCAGCTAACTTATCTCAAATTTACGATCTAACTATAATCAGAAGGGGTTTTGTGGAGATTTCAGTATTTTCATAATGGAAATCATGAGTCAATTGAAGCTAGACCACCATAGAAAACATGGAAGCACTGGACGGCCGTTTAGTCCTATTGTGGGACTCCTCAGCAGTGCGCATCGACAATCCCGCCTCACGAGATCCGAACCCAGGACCTACCAATCTCGCGCGCGAGCACTTAACCACTAGACCACTGAGCCTGCACCTAATGGTGTTAATATCTAACTTTAACCAATCCACGAATCTTGCGAGACGAGATAGTGGATGCGCACTGCTGAGGAGTTCCACAATAGGACGAAACGACTGTCCAGTGCTTCCAGGTTTTCCATGGTGGTCTAGTTTCAATTGACTCATGATTTCAACTATGAAAATCCAAATATACTTGAAACTTGTTAAAATGAAAAATTTCTCTGAAATATTTTATAGACAGAAAACCTGTGATTATTTTAATTCTAACTTTTATATAAAAAGATGAACGGATTACAAGAATTCATGTGATAAGAAGTTGTCTCATTAATTGATGATAATATATAATATCTGTATTCATATTGTAATGAATATACATATTTACATCATTTGAGTACAAGAGGGGTCTTCTAAAAATAGTCAAAAGTGATAAAGTCTATTTCCAAAAAGTAGACTCAATCTTTTTAAAAAATTTATGGATGAGTTAATTAACAAAATTATGTCTTAATAAGTAATTATAGATGATTTGAATGTGGATTATTTAATAGACAGATAGCACCTGTCGGCGGCCTTTACTTCACTGGGAGTTCAGGCGTAAGTTACTAAGTAAGTAAGTAAGTAAGTAAGTAAGTA
>NC_031495.1:13142650-13198520 GCF_000237925.1 Schistosoma mansoni
CTTTAATCTATCTGTAACCCAGGGTTGACTACCAAAAGACTGTAAGAACGTCATAGTAAGTCCTGTCTTAAAGACAGGTACGAAACGTAAACCTGAAAACTACTGACCTGTTAGCCTAACTAGCCTGGGTGTTAAAATTTTAGGAAGAATTGTTCGGAAGGGGCTGTTTAAATATTTCAATGAAGACCAGATCCTTTCAGAGGATCAGTAAAGGTTATTCCTGTCTCACTAATTTAATAGCCGCTTGTGAAAAATGATGCGCTCTTAATGACCAAAAGTTATCTATAGAAGTAGCCTACATCCATTTCAGCAAAGCTTTTGACAAAGTTCTGCACAACCGGCTGTTATATAAGCTAAGAAATGTCGAGATTGCAGGCAATCTATTGATGTGGATAAAGGACTTCCTAGTTGGGCGCCAACAAAGGGTACGGGTGAACTCCAAGTTGTCTAGCTGGGAAACTGTGCTTACTGGAGTCCCCCATGGTGCAGTTTTGAGGCCATTGTTATTCCTCCTGTACGTAAATGACCTCCCTCGTCTAATATCGTCATCGGTCTTGCTCGCAATCATATTTGTTTTACGTATTGTCACACTTTGTCGAAGTTCACTAAAAACCAGTCATCACCAGGATAAACACAGTCATTCCATACTTGACGATTATTTTTGACCTGTAACAAACTCAGTAATAAAATTATTATTCAAAAATGAACAATATTTGAGCGAACAATTGTTTTCAATAACTTCATCATCAGGCTCTACAGTTATAAGTCTATAATTATGATATTTACAAAAGGCTAAAATGAGGCACGTATTAATTAATTTGACAATGTTTAAAACGGTGAACGTTTTCATCTGTTATGACATATATACTTCAAAATTGCGTTATTTGGACACTTTATTTGACTCTCGTACGCTCAATAGTCTCGCTTGTGGACTTTGGCATGATCTCGGTATTATTTCGATACCACGAGTTCTCCAACAAAAACATCTTACTACAACCTTCAACTGCCTACTGATATTTTTACTTCGGAGGGGTCTAACCTAGCAAATAGCACGTACTTTTCCTGTAGTGGTGATCGTAGTTAACCGCGAGTCGACCCTACTATATCTGGTGACTGACAACTGCGAACACCCATCAACTGCTGGAAAATCTCCTGAAGAAGACTATCACGGTGAGTCTGTTATCTATCTATCCACATTTGTTGCACATTTTCATATTGATACCTTTCAATATATGGCAACAACTCGAAACGGTGGATAACAATAAGAGTAGCATTAATTTAATAGACTCCGAAGTACAGGTTATCAATTTCCGACCTGTACCTTTTATCCCCATCATCCCAAAGTTTAGTTCGCGGCACTGGAGTCTTAATTCGAGATCCGCCGCATTACGTATGAACGTCAGAAATACGCCTACGCTCTGAAGACTTTACCTGGGGACCACATTACCGCTGTCCATGAGGTAGTTGTGATGTTTAAATAAATCAATGACTTCTTTGTATTGATGACTGTTGTAAATTTTGAATTCCAAATACAATACATTCGTTCAGGCTCATCTAATACTTCTTGATTACATTGCGTTATTCCTGAGATTACTAGTTTATACTACAATTCAAATACTTCTGATCATCATATTGGCGTCGCGATTGAGCCTGTGATAGAACGATTGAACATACATTCAGATTCTAATGCTTTCGAGGATTACATGAAGAGGTTCAAAATCTGGGCTACGACCAAGGGAGATGATAAGGATTTTAATATTGTGTCCCATTTCCTTACATTCATCGGAAAAGAAGCATACAGCCTTATAAAGACTTTGGCACTTCCAGACAAACCGATTTCACTCCCCTATGAAACTCTCAAGCAACTACTGTTGGATCATGTAAAGTATACAAATTCTGAATGCGGTAAGAGAGAAAAATTCGATAAAATGACTCGACAGAACATCAGGAATTCCACTACTTTATTAAGTCGTCGCAGTTCGATGCGTAATAAAAGTTATCCAGACAATACTTCATTGCGCTTTGAAACAGTCCATGAAGATGAGCACGAGATTAGTAAATGCGTGTTCTGTGGCAAGTTTTACCCATGTAATTCATGTATATTTCGTAATTCTAAATGCTTTAAATGTGGTATAACTGGACATATTCAGTCAGTTTGTAATACCATGATTCATTTGGCTGAAACTAATGCTAAGATGGATGCTTCTAATGATCAATTATCTTTATCTAGAAGTAGTATAACGTCACATAACAGTTCAGAGTTGAATGAAACCCAGAATCATTGTGCGACAAGAATTTTTAACCAACAAACTTATCGGATTTCTCATGTTATTGAACCAGATATGGTTTGTCGTAGTAATTCACATACTTCTGGTGGACTTTTTTACAACTCTAAGAATAGAATGTTGAATCAGTCAAATCATGATCAAAAACCAGATTCAGTTTTGGTAGATGCTGAATTCCCTGATGATCCATTATTCTCTAATGAAAGTCTTAATCAATTTGAGGAAAATATTTCAGAGAAATTGAATTCTGATATCATATCAAGTGTCAGTGGTCCTCACAATCAATTTATCTCTAATGATATTCCTAATGAATGTGGAAAATATGTTCCGAATGAGTCGAATTCTAGTCACATTTCTGATGTTATTGTATCAGATGTTGGATACTCTCACGAACAATGTATGTTGAATAGAATCCCTAGTCAGTGGTATGATGAATCAGAGGGGATAGCAATATTTACCGAAATAATCAGAGAACTAGTTTGCACAGACAGAGAATCCAAATTAAGTCCAGGATTATCACAATGAGTATGAAGCAGATGCCTGTTTTCCATTCGATTGTTTCGCAGGTAAATCAAGCCTAGTTGAATCACATGTCTTAATTACATATATCAATGCACATCCATCTGTGCGTTCTAATATGAATAACAAAAAGAATATGTATCATTATTTTTATTCAAGTCAAAGTCACATGATGGAATACCTCAAATTATATATCAGTGTGTATCTCCAAATACTCACATATAATAATCGAAGCGGTTACGACCATCAACCGACTTACTTCGCGGTAATCCACGCAAACTGCATTTTCAGAGATCAAAACGGCTCTGGCTCAAGTCATGCTTTTCGCTCATCCCAACCCATCAGCCACGCTTAGTATGACGGTCGATGCATCGGATTTCGCCACAGGAGCCTTTATGCACCAGAACATCTCCGGGAGTTGGCAACCCTTGGTGTTTTTCTTACGACGCCTCACTCCTAAGGAGGCGAGATATAGCGCTTTTGGTCGTGAACTGCTAGCAGCCTTCTGCGCCATCAAACATTTCCGGCACGCAGTAGAAGATAGTGGTTTCATCACCGACCATAAGCCTTTAACGTATGCTCTGCATACCAAGTCTGACTGCTACTCACCACGAGAGTGCAGACATTTGGACTATATCTCTCAGTTCACAACAGACCCTCATCACGTTAAAGGCGAGTCGAACCATGTTGCCGATGCTCTATGCGAACACTGCCTTCTGTGTCAACTCGTTAACAACATCGCCAGGTCGCTCTCCCTCGAGAGTTATCTGCTTGTTCACATGTTTTCATACGGGTAGATTCGGTACACAAATCTTTGCAACAGCCTTACGAAAAACCTTTCCTTGTGATTTCTCGTCACGAAAAGACCTTCAAGGTTGGTCTACACGGCCGCTTCCAGATCGTCAGCATTGATTGTCTCAAACCAGCACACGTCGATGACAGTGTCCTAACTGATAAGTTTGGAATCAATGCTAGACCCATCAATCCTACAAGCGGGATCCCTACATCTACTTTGGACCCCACACTAGGTACATCAGAGACCTCATTCTCACGTCCCAGTCAACAGCATGTGCCATCGGCACCATCTACTGGCAAGACTCCAGTCCCACGTCTAGATCAGCAGACCACGCAGCCCTTGACTTCGGATGAGATTGCAGTCTCGCGAAGTACGAACGAGACTATCGTCTCACGTTCCGGTCGCCAAGTGCACCTACCCGTACGCTTTCGCGACTAACTTCTCAACCAACAACGGATACGGTCTAGGACTCCATCCTTATACCACATGCATGCTACACCCTTCTCCTTTTGATTGTTTTTATCTTGAGCCCAACCCTCTGACCATCACCCGGCCGATATCGTCGACTTCAGTCAATCATGGTGAGAGCTGGCTTGATCACCCACACTCTTGTCAATGCACTCAATCGATGTTCTGGCTCCGAATACACCTGGTATACGTGTGGTCTCGAAATCGGTTATTAGGTTGCTTCTGGTTTCTTTGCTCAATGTGGTTCCGTCCCACGTCTGCAGCATTTTTGGTCCGCACCTCTACGAACGCAATTCTCAGATCCTAGATATAAACCACTCTGTTGTTGTACGCTAACTTGAGCAACAAATATAGCCTGTTACTCTTGGTACCGCCCTACCTAAAAGACTTTCAGTGGCAACCCAGTAGCTTTAATACATCAACTTCATTTATACTACACATGCTAATCATTAAAGTTATTTAACATCCTCATTAACCATTTCATATTTCGACGAGTATATACAAAGACCGTGATGATTATGTTCTTGCTGTTTGTCATTGCGAACGAAACTGGATTCATTGGAATTATTTTGGCTGGTTCGTTTCTACGAAAGTCATATTTCCTGGAGCTTGTCAGTCTATTTTGGTTGTTTGTTCAAGCTACGTCCTGTTACTCAGTACGCATGTACATCGTGGCTACAATAGATAACGGAAGTGTTTCACCATTTAGAAATAGAAGCGTTGTTCATTATCTCCATTAACCTAAAAGCGTTTGCCTGTAACCTATTTACCGAGGACAGTGATTTTTTGGTTGGTCTGGTTTGCCAGTGTCAACAAAAAACATATATACATATACACACATATATAAACATATACATGCAAAAAAATATTTGTTAGTTCCATTCTCAGAGACTAGAAGATAATATATGGGACAGTATTTTGAGACTGATTGTTATCCATCGGTAAATTGGTCGTGATAATTGTCTTTGGACATTGTGTAACAGATCTGAAGAAATGAAAAGATAAGTTTATCAGACATATTACATCAGGAGTCCAGCTGGATGGAGATGAACAGGACTGAAATAGGCACATGATTCAACGTCTCAATTTATATCGTTTGGAATTCATATAGATTATAGTTACACAAGAGACGCTTATTCTTTCTACAAATAAATCCTCAACGTATTTGAAACGTAATTCTGACTGCTAAGATTCGAACAACTCAGTGATTCAGGAAAGAATAGCAAAGATTTTGTACGAACCCAGTGCTTTTTACTAGAAAAGAATACTGAAAATCTAGGAATATTAAACTACCTAGTCACTTACGCCTGTTATACTTTCTCGTGTATAGACCACTAACCAACAATCTCCCAATCAATCATTTTACTGTTATAGGGCAATTCGGTCCAGTCAGCTAAGCAGCAACGATTGAAAACCAAAGAAGTTTAACTTCAGTTGCCAAATTCAGAGGGTAATTAAAACAGAATAAACTTAATTAGTAGAAGTCAGAAAATAGAATAGTACTCTTAAGAAACTAAATCGCCAGGAAAATGAATTATAATAATCACATTCAAAGTCAGAAAAAGAGTATGCCAAAAAGGAACCGAAAATAACAACTTTACATCTAGCGATAGGAGCAAAGCGTCATTGTTTTATTAAATGCATACACGGGAAAATTTTCACAAGGCCGTACACTCACGAGCAACACCATTCTCTAGAGAAACTTGTATCAGGAATGAAGAACAAAATTAAGGACATTTCTTAATTTCAGTTATCTTGGGTTCTCAAGGAGCAAAACGAAAGCCTGTAGATTTTCGTATCCATGTTAATTATAGTGAACCCAAATCATAGTACCATAAGCGCGATGGTCTCATGAGCATTCGAGTAGGACAAGTTTTTCGACGTGTCAATGATATTCCGAACAACAACAGCCCTGTTCTTTAAAATTTACTTGTGATGCTTTATTATAACATTCAATGGCTTTAACTTGTTGTTCAGGGTACGTACGTGAAACCTCAGTCCTTGCGGTTCCAAATTATATACAAACGGTCTAATCAGAATGATGTAAAGTTCTGTTGATCGTTCTTTCTAAAACTGTCATAAATGACTTCCAACAACCAAGCTCGAAATAATAACTGCCTATTAACCGGGACAAAATACGAATAAACTTTCAAGATTGTGGAATGTGAGAAGGATACTGACACTCCTCTGCTAAGAGTCACCTAGTCTTTTTTCTTCTATGACAAAAATGAAGATTTGTTAAATTATGATAAACTGACGAAATGGGACTGAGGCGCACCAAACATCAAAATAAACAAGGACACACTCTGTTCATCAGTTTATCATTAGTGATGGACTCCCAAATGAGGTACCTAACGAATAGCAGCTCACTGAGAAAGTGAAAACTACTGCACGACACATTTAACTGTGATCCACTGGCACACTAAATACTGACCTTGAGAGTCATCACAGAACATCTGTGTGATTGATCTCTAAAGTGTGGCAGCGGTAAATAAATCCTCGAAACCGATAGCTCTGTAAGTCTTCGATATTTGATGCTGATCGCTTTACTTTTAGTGTACTCATCTAGCTGAGAGCACTCGGTCATATAGCCGCACAAGATCACGAGTGAGTACACAGTGACTCACTCACTCTACAACCGCTAGCCAGCTTAGATTAATCTCTTCTCGATATATTGATATTTTATCAAATGCATCTTCGAGCCTTTTCGTTTCCGACTTCTGATTTGACTGGGTTGGCAAGTTTCGATCATAGGTGTTACTGACTAAGGCGTTGTCAAACTCTGAATACTTGTGGAGTCTTTAGTATTCTGTGGCTCTTTTGCAGCCAATCAACCAGGAACACGTAGAACACGCTTACGATAATTTCACATCTTTGTGTAGCCGAAATGTCAACGAGACGTATAGAGTTTATCCTGATCGCTACCAGCCACCTTTGGTAATTATGACCTGGTCAACCTCGATATAGCCTGCACAGTTCGTTACAGTTGATATCATCATCGCATTTAATATTTATCACACTGTTTCCTTTATGGTCTTCCGGTAGATAAATAACCTGGGCGTTTGTAGTCTGTCTGAAAAAACCGTGTAAATTGACTCCTTCAGACAATTCAATATATTATTAAGTTTGTGGAATCGAAAATTCAGATAGAGATATTTGTACTTACACAAACCTTCTACAAAGAAGTTGTCAAGGTATGTGCAATGAAAAACAAGGGTACAGAATTTATCACTGATGAAACATTTAAAGATCTGAGCCACATCCCTAAGTCTGAATAGTAAATTGAATCCTGAAGAACTAAGGTTTATAGTCTGAAAATTTCTGAAATATCTTCTACAGTTATAGGGACTTTAGGTCAGCTGAGTCAAAATTCTTTTGAAGATTGAGTTGAAAACGTCCATAATGAGCATCAAGTCGTAAACGTAGGGAAACTAATAACAACTTGGTTTTGTATATGTCTATAGTCGTCAGTTATACACTTTCTATCATTATCGCTACTGTCAATCAATAGAGGATGGATTCCGGAAGATCGTCCAGGCGTCGAACAGTAATCGAATCTATCGTGAAAGCATATCGCCTTTTACTTTTATTCAAAGCTCCTGAAGCTATTCAGTATGTTTTCACGAATACATTCCGTGATAGTGGTGTGTAACACCGTTGACTGCAGGTAGAGGATTTGTTGTTGGATAGTTTTGGGTACCAATGAAAGATGTGATTGATTGTGTGCTTGATTAAGATCACTCCTTCTAAGACTGTGATAGTATGCAAAATCCATAAATCACCCGTCAAAAACTGACATAATCGTCTTCCGAATATAAGAACAAAGTTCAACCAGTAGAGTCGTCACTTCAAAGATATTCATAAGTCCTGTCGAGTATGGGACCCTTCTAGTCGTGTGACTGGTTCCTTAAGCAATGCTAGATCCAGGATACTGACAAAAGTCTTAAGAAGAACTTTGAATTCCGTTGCTGGGTTTCATCAGTTATACTAGTTTTCTCATGTTTATATTATTAACATATTATTATCCACTTATCTGGAAGCCAATAACTCAAGCCTGAATTTAGTACAGAATATATGCATGCGTTTTCTGAACTTTTCTTAGGAAAAATGTTGGGATACTGATATCTGATTGGAAGTGAGATGGTTTCCCGTCCTTCTATTATCCACTTAATAATAATGAAATGAAGTTTGCTATGAGCATTTTCAAAGAGAAAAGTACTGTTTTAGTCTGACGTGTTCTAGTTTACGGCACTTTATTTGTTATTGATTCTTTTAATCGTTTCAGTTGTGTGATGACCTTAGTTTGCGGGACTCCACGGATTTTAAAAGTTTTGTCCTCGTAGTATTTCTGTATTTATGACATCAGAAGTAGACGTAGATGAGCTTATTAGTAGGCTCCTGGAGGGTGAGTTCTCTTTATCATTCACATTTCACGTTCAGTCCGATCATCCAGACCCGGGACTACTGTAAATATGAAGGAAGAAGAAGTACGATATCTCTGTGTTACTTCACGACAAATTTTCTTATCACAACCTATTTTGTTGGAATTACAAGCTCCTTTGAAAATTTGCGGTAAGTATTCCATTAGGGATTTTCGGCAGATCTATTACTTTTTACGACAGTCATTATTTTGAGCCCCTTAAGCTTCTGATGGTTGATTGCATGACTGAATTCAAATCAAACGTCGAGTTTAAGTGCTTAGTGTTTTGGCTTTATTTGATCGTTGATTTCTGTACCATTATGTCAGTCTTCATACAAAAATTTGATTTTATAAGTGCATTTTCCAAGGTCTTTGTTCAAACCCCGTATTAATGTACTTTTTCCAGGAGTCCTGACCTGTTATGTTTTACTGTTCATTTTGTCTTATATGGTGTTTACATCTCATCATCACCGACGTTTTCATGAATGTAACGGAATACCTGATTACCATATTAATTGCAAACTAATAAGTTTTATTGTATCGTGAGGACAATACCGACTTTGTTGGAAGTACTCAACTCCATAAATTTCGGTAGTCTAAATTTGTCGATGTTGTGTAAGTCACACTTAAAATTTAGGTGTTCTTCTGCTTTCAGTAAGAACAACAGGTTTCGGTGAGATCTATCTCCATCTACGGGTCTGTGAGCGTAGTATAAAGATATTTAGTGGTATTGATTACTGACAGATAGCTCTTAACAATCATTTTCGTCTTGTTTTTCCATAGATCTGTGTTTCCTAAACTAGACAATACCTAGTTTTGTAGAAGTGCATTTTGATTTTCCTGTTGGTTCAAACTTCATCTGACTGCCAATTAGTCAGTCATACGCTATGTGCAACCTGGCACTTGTGTAAATCGATTCAAGTCCCCATGCCGCATTAGCATCGCGAAGTGAAATTGTGTAGGTGGATCCCAGAGTAGTAGGAGTAGTAGCAGTTACTGTTTCATGGACTGATGCCGTGAAATAATGTCCTGCTTCTAACCTACTGCACCACCCATCATGAAATAGGCAGTGGATGAGAGGACGTAACACATGTCCCTACTATTTCAGTCGATAAGAATTCACGACCTCGCCAGTCACTTTGTCGTATTTATTCAGTACTCTTCGTCTGACCTCAGAATTGCTAACTCGATGATTCCAGAACATACAAGCAATGGTTCGGAAACATGTGATGAAATACCAGTAACCTACGAATATACTCTATTTTTAAAAACCGTATTTCATGGCCATACAGTTGAATGGAGCGTACTGCTTCAAGGCAACTAGTCCTTTGTTTGTCAGATAAATCTCGCCTACGCCAAACGTGATGTAAGTTAGCACAAGCCAACCGGACTTCCTGAATTAGTCTCAATATTTCGTCCGACACCAGTCCACTAGGTTGTTATGACTTCCAAGATAAGTGTAGTGATCGACCTACTCAACTGCTTCCCTCTCTATCATTAGTTCAAACGTTAACGCAGACTAGTCGTAAGGCAACGTTTTACATTTAGAGCGACAGAAATGCATACCAAACATGCTTCCGTTGTTGCTGTCGGTAATTAGAAAACCTGCCCCCAAATGCCCTGGTACGGCCGAGATTGAGGAGAGTCCGCTCTCCCTCTCCAAATGCTCTCACATGGCCACGCGTATATAGCATCTGCCAGGGAAGTCCTACTCACTGCCTTCTCGTGGCATTACTGTTGTTCACGAAATTGAGAGGACGAAAAGCGAATGTCCGACGATTTAACCGGGTTGGTGGACACGGAAAGTCCACCTAAGGGAGTTGGAAAACCTTGATTCCAAACCAATGGTGCACATGGGCTTCAGTTTCCTGAGGGAACAAATGGCGTATGAACCAATTGTTGGTCACTGACTACCATGAGACTGCATCTCCTCACGATGCTCCACTGCCTTGTGGATGAGACCTTTAGGTCAAAGGCTCCGGGTGTGGTCCCCTAGGAAAACTACCTGCTTCAGTTTGGGCACCTGGGCAGTATCACAGCCCTCACAAAAATCGAATGAGATTTGTGTGGCGCAAATGTATCTGATGCCCCTTTGTACCAATATTTATGTGTTTAAATAAATAAATAAATAAAATTAGGAAACCGCACTTTTTCCGCATCACCAAACAACTAAATCATCTGCGTACTCTAAGTTAACATGGGGACCTAATAGAAGACCACGTCAGATGACAAGAGTTATCCCTAAAAGTGTCTATAACAAAGTTGAGTAAAAATGGAGAAAGTGAACAACGCTAATCAACACTACTCAAAGTTAATTATTCCAGTGACACTTCGTTATAGGCTCTGATTCCACTAGGAGCGTTTGGGTAGAGAAGCTATACAAGGTTAGTACACTTCTTTGGTACGCCTTCAAGTTAAATTGGTTTTCCTGTTTATCACAAGTAGATTTTTGTTCTTATAGACTAAGACGACCAGCGATCGAGGTCGGTCAAGTAGGATTATGTCCAGTTTCAAGACTAGCTACGATTTCAGTAAACCTAGTAGCCAAGACTGGACCACCATCCTTAACGATCTCGGGGGTTAGTCCATCAGTGCTCACTGTTATCCCTCGCTTTAGACTAACTATGGTTTTTTTACTTCAAGAGTTCGGTGGTTTATGCTGATACCCGATTCAGGTTGTTTGCTAAAAGTAAGCAACTGTAGAGCAGCTAAACTGTTCTCCGAAGAAGTCTACCCATCATTCCGGTCTCCTGAGTTGAGAGTGGATCATTGTCCCTGTTATGATTGTATTTTAGTATATAAACGACCCAGCTATTCCTATTGCTTAGTATTCTTATACGATGACACTCGACAAGACCCCAAAATCAGAACACTTTGAACAGGAATGAAATTGTATTCAAAATAATAATGATAAGTGAACAGCAATCACTAGTTTGAATAACGTTCATATATTTATAGTATATACATAGGAAGCTTCTAGATTTTTCTCCAATAATATGCCCGGGCCGATCGGTTTAGAATTAGCCAATCAGCGCGCAGCAACACCATCATGCATGAAACATGCTTTAATCCAATCGATGTCCCACTAACAGTCCCTTATTTGTCAGAAATATTCTCACTAACTCTCAGATTTTTAATATGTTTCGTTGACAAGTCTGAAAAGTTGTCTATTGTTTCCTATCGCCACCACCCTTTCCCATCGCTCTTGCCTTTGCTGCCTACCACTGCTCACTATTATTGTGCAGGCCTTTTGTCAGTTTGCGTTTACGTTGCCTTCGCCCTCCACCATGTTCGGAGCCTGGTAGGATAATTTTCCAAGCATCTATCAGTTTATTAGATGCTGCTGAAATCCACCAATTTTTCGTAATCTTTTGGTTATAGTCGCTCGTAGATGTCGCTGCTGTCTTCACGGTTTTCTAGACATCATCTTAACCCACTTTAGAGTAAACACCACCTTGACTGACCAACTGCTTCTATAGTTATTCCTAAGATATACTCTTGACTTCGTCGTTAAATTAAACCCTAAGGGGTTTTATTGCTGTTTTTCCTGAGTTCAGTAATATTCAAACATGCTTGCTCGTACTAGAACAGGACCAGAGTTTAGATATGCCACCAAAAATGACCGGCAGTCTTCTACCGAATCTCTCCAATGATATATGATGTCAATGTTGTTTGTTTGCGTTCATCGTTAAGTCGCCTGTGGTAGTCGCTATATCGAATGATATCTCTATGCTAAGAGTTGGTACTTGTCTAGAGTAAATGGTTGTCTGAGCAGTCAGTCGCCGCTCTGTTCGTTGAACTGCAACACTAAGACCCACCTCAAATGTCTCCCATTTCTGTTTAAGCTACCTACTTGGGTGTTAAAATTTACTACAATTACAACGTCCTAGGGTTTGGGTTTTCGTAGGAGACCAGTAGGATTTTTATCAAAATCATTCTTTAAGTCATCTGAACTGCAGTCAGTCAGAATGCAGGTAGAGAAGACAAAGAGACAATGACGTGTCCCAACTTTTCCATACTTTTACTTTTACCATTTAGTTTAGCTGTACACAAATGACTGTCTGTTGAAGTCCTACAATGTTTTGATGACCCCTGACCTATATTACGTGACAAATCACCAATCAGAATCCCGATCCTAATTTGGTCGATTTCGCGTCTACTATTACTTTTACTTTATAGCTTGGTGTCTAATTCGGCCAATCACACGTCCGATCAGCACCACCATTGAATCAATAGTTACGTTTCTATCGATCCACAATTGACTATATTCTCTCTCCACCCTCCTCTTCAGTCCGAATATCAGCAACCAGGCTCTATTATATTTACATTTCAAACGTACATACATACTAGATTGCGCCACACCATAAAATGGGATTTAACAATTATACATGAACGAACCAAGAGTGGCTGTGAGTAGGGGAGACTAAATAATAAACTAACATTAAAAATGGTAAATCGTACAACAGTAGTTAGTCAAAAAAAGCTTATGATGGGTGAAATACGTATACATAGTAATCAAGTTACTCAGTAATTATACAGAATATAATTAATAGTAATTCAAAAAAATTAGTCCCAGATTTAACATTATTCGTTTCGTTATAGGATAGCCTGCTTTACTTTCAAACTTAGTGCCATATCTACACCAGAGAGGTCATGAAAAGTGACAGTCAAGCCTCCGGAGATTTGAAGAGTAAAGTCATACGAGAAGGGTTGATGGTGGTGATAAAATGAAAATTAAGAAGTGGCGAAAGTATTTGATCATGAATAAGCTCTGTAGTGCTGTTAGAGGTGTGAGAGCTGCATATGCTGGTTGCCTGAGGGTAACAAGTTTCAACTATCACACCTCAGTACAGTTAGCAGTACAACTCCCCCTCGGACCATGTGTTTGCTGTACCTAGTTTTACCATCTCCTAATCGACCTGCCTGGTAGGTTAAGGTCTAAAGAAATAATTTTTCCAGCCAATATTGCTCGGTTGGATAATTACGATGTACAAGCTTGACCACCAGGTCAAGGTACGAGCTACGATCGTATTTAGCAGCGGGTCACGATAGCATTTATGCATTAATCTTCAGTATTGGTAGTCCTGGATTGGCAGAGAACTTTTAACTTCAGAAGCTGGATCGCCATCTGATAAACCCTATCTCACTCTCATAATTTTGTGCGACGCCAATCAAGTGGTTGATTTTAAGATATGAAAAGCTACTAATACTATAGCAACTTTAATTCGTAGTAAGTGGAGCAGGGATGATATTTTCCCAAATGTAGCTGTAAACATTTATGTAAACAATATTCCTGGCTTGTTTCATTACGCATAAATCTAGACATCTTTTGTTTTACCTATTGTAAATTAATGTCGATGCCCATTTCTGCAGGTGATATTCACGGCCAATACACAGACTTGTTACGTCTTTTCGAATACGGTGGTTTTCCTCCAGAATCTAACTACCTGTTTCTTGGAGACTATGTGGACAGAGGCAAGCAGAGTTTAGAAACTATTTGCCTTCTACTTGCGTATAAAATTAAACATCCAGAAAACTTTTTCCTTCTTCGTGGGAATCATGAATGTGCTGCTATTAATCGGATATATGGATTTTATGATGAATGTAAGTAACAATCATCAATAAGTACTTTTTACCTCCAGACGTTTAGTGCATCATTTATGCTATCATATCTCATTCCATAGCGTTTATATATGTTGTAACTGAAGCAATTTATGGGTTTAAGGACCAAAGGTTTTTCATAGTACATGGAATATTTATTCTCATTGACTATCGATAGTTGGATTTTATCATTTCAAACAAATTTCTTCAAAATACAATTCCGTTTAGCCCTGAAAAATTTGGTAGTACCACTAAGTTGATATCAATAGAGTTTAAAGGGGTTTCTGTCAAGTTATACTGTTGACGGTCATATTCCAGACTAGTGATATTTTTCATTTGTATATTATTCTTAGTGGTTACTTCATGTAGAATGTTCATATATATATTTCATGACATTTGAAAATGAGCATTCGCACAGTATCTTCGTTTTCTCAATCGTTACATTGTTTTTACTATCTATCACTTGTTATTAGATCGGGTAAATATTTGCCTAACATGGACTGTAACATCTTACAATCATTCATAGTCTGATTTCCACTAATCTTTTATAAATCAGTCTCGCATTTATGATTTCGTACAACTTTATTATTCATGTAAACTTTTGAACTTGATGTTAATGGGTGCTGTGATTTTTATCACAAAATTTAGATCGACTAAGACGTCAAACATTACTCACCATCTATAAATAAGGTTTGTCATATATGTTAGCTTTTATTCGCCACGTTATCAACTAA
Source organism: Schistosoma mansoni (assembly GCF_000237925.1). Classification (NCBI taxonomy): domain Eukaryota; kingdom Metazoa; phylum Platyhelminthes; class Trematoda; order Strigeidida; family Schistosomatidae; genus Schistosoma; species Schistosoma mansoni. The sequence continues at coordinate 13,157,474 of NC_031495.1, forward strand.
TAGTTTAAAAACTAGGACTTCAACTAAGTGATCATAGATAGTAATTATTACTTCATTAGTTTTCGTTAACTGGTATACTGTTAACTGAAGACTGTCGCAATTCAGTTGACAAGCACAAAAACTGCAGACCATCTGTTTACTAAAATCTGAAATACTATTCGTCATTCACCATTAAGTTGAGAAAAGGAAACATTTCATAAGAATTTCAGTGATCCCTCTACTGGGATGTGAAAACAGTCAAAAATACACTTCTAATTAATAGAATACTGAATTTCATCATTAGGGATAAAATAATTAGGATATACGTTTTATGAAATCCGATTTACATTTCAGTATATAGTTTGCAAATCGCTCATGTACATAATCAAAGGTTTGACGTATCTAGATCGATTTTTTTGTATAAACGAATGGTAATTCCCTACACCTAAAACCTTTTTATTTGCTTTTTTGTATTGACCATTCATCTGCATTAGTTTAAACAGTTAGGAATTTATAATCAATCAATTCCAAAACTTGGAATATCTCCCGATTTGTACATATTGCGATCCAGTAATTTAATATGTGCAAAAGAAATTAGTTTCAAAAGTAACTAGTGGGATATTTAGAGATAACTATGAAAGTTCTGTGCCATCAACAGTTAACTGGATGCATAGATGACTTTTCTATAATTCTCCTGTCATTGCTTCGGACTTATAACTTACATATCTGTAATATCTTGTATATGCTCCAAATGGTTTAAAGTTACACAGATTTTATCGTTACTTATTATCTTAACAATAGATGAAAAACCTACATAGAAATAGGACTACTACTATTTAGTTATAGTTTTCTTCATTATGGTCATTACATTACATTCGTAATGTCTAATTTGTGAGACCACTAATGTTTAAGTTTTATTTAGAGCTCTTCTGTAATAAAACTGTAATAATAACTAAATCTGCAAGGCAACTTGAACGTAAGAAAAAAGTGCGAAAAGAACACTTTACTCCAAGGTTAGTTTATGTATGTATAGACTCGGGGCTTCTGGAAGTTACTGGAACCATACTAAATATAGTAGCAACAAGTAAATATCCACTCAGAAATGTGGCACTTGACTCTTTTCCTCCTAGCTGTTACTGAGAGGCTTTTATTCAACACTGATTGGGCGAAATGTTCCCTAGCGTCCTATGGTCGCCTATGAACTTTTCAGAAAAATACTTTGGACTCCCCAGCACCAATGGTACTGCTTGGTTGCTCAAACTTAAATAGTTGTAGGAGGAGGTGGTGAGAGGTCGAAAGCTGTTGACTAGCCGCTATTGTAAAACAAGCCATAGCCATTATTTCTGTCAGAAGATTTCAAATGTCCAGCACTGTAAATTATACACGGTCATCAGGCTCGATTTCATTGTTCTGTCAGAGGTAGCAAACATATTTTACCTTAAAGGCCATCGTTAACGATAGTTAATCAGGCTGGTGAAAATTAAGTACGGGTCACAAGCTCCTGTTTATGATTGGTTCGAAGATTCTCGGTGGCAAACGTCCTCAAATCATTCTGATATATATAAGGGAGCAAACTACCCCATCAGCAGCTTCTGGTTGGGGTTTTCTTATCGGTTCCCGTATTATCACGTCAGTTATTGTCCGTTATTGCCGACTTAGTAATAAAAAATTATATTTCTGTTCACATCTTGCTCATACACAAATGCAATCGTTAGATTAAATATTAATAATCTAATAACACTGTAAGACATTTTCTCTAAATCGAACACGCACTTTAGCATAGTGTAATCCTTTCTTCAATCTAATTCTTGAAAAAACCTGTCCTCCTACCCTAATTTGCACACATAGCTTATTTATTAAGTACGAATTCGTATCACTCGACTTTAAGCCACGCTGTTATACACAATGGCTTATTATGCAACCATCCTGTTATCTAAGCTTCAAAGTGGCTGAATTCAAGGTTCAAATGATATATTAGCACAGCAAACACTATTTTCAATTGAAAATATTTTAAAATTACTATACAATATGGTGCATATTTCAACTAAGGTAAACTTTCTTCTATTTTTCTAGGTAAACGACGTTTTAGTGTTCGATTATGGAAAACGTTCACTGATTGCTTCAACTGTTTACCAATCGCTGCAATTGTAGATTCAAAAATATTTTGTTGTCATGGTGGTAGGTTTTTCTGCAGATATTTTAGATTGGATCTGAAACTATATATTATAGTGTACATTGTCCCAGTCTGACAGTGATACCCAATCATCCTGTACGTGAGCCAAAGCAGCTAGTCGGGTGAAAAGCCTGAGAGTAGAAAACATTTTTATTGACTAAGCCGAATCGGCATATATATATATATATATATATATATATATATATATATATATATATATATATATATATATATATGTATATATGTACTCCCTAAAATATTTAACCCCTAATGGTGTCTCATTCCTTTAAAATAGAGACTATTTCTTGGCAGATCATGTTCTTTTATCATTTGGTTGATTTTGTTTGTCCCAGTGTTTCATTATATACTTGTATCTAAATTAACACTTCATTTTAATCAGAATCGTCTCAAATAAATTCATCGTTCATTTGCTCGAAATATTGTTTATCAACTTTCTATTAATTTCTGACTGATCTTATGTTGTGATTTGGTCAATCAATCCTATCGACCTTGGAAACCGTGCAACAAAGTAACTGACTATAAGGTAAAGAAGCCGATTAGATAAGAGCAATGGTTATTGTCAGAAAACGGACTCACTGGTTCGGCAAACCTGGATTGCCAGATAAATTAAACAGCATGTATAAAATTAGGCATCTACTTCAAGATTACTTTAGACGATTCTGTGGGTGATCTTGCAATCTGTAAAATAATAATTATTGATACCACGACCTAGTGTAAGTTAGATAATCATTCAAAATCTGGAAACTTTGATTGCTCGTTTCTCCTTAGTATGGGACTCCTCAGCAGTGGGTATTCACGAAACTACCGCTACGAACCAAACCCAGGACATTCGGCCTAGCTCTCGAACGCTTAACCTCTAGACCATTTAACTAGGGTCGGGTAGTATGGCATTTCACTTACATTTAAGTTTGTATACATTGAGTGTTGTTAAGGCCTTCAATTAACTTATTTGACAGACAATATCAGTCAGTAACAGCACGTCGATACTTTTGCTTTATTATTATTATTATTGTTTGTGTGATCATGTATGCTTGATCACATGTTACAGCCTACACACATATTCATCCATCTTACCAGCTTGAATGTTAGTTGCTCGAATCACTCGTGTCTCATTCGTTTGCTGATATATATGTACCCCTTAAGTTACACTCATTCGTTCGCTCACATTAATTCACATTAGCATTTCTGTTCGTATTGGTTTTGTGTGTTTGTAGTTTTGTAATGTGTGCTGTGCAAGAATGAACCGTGGTCATGGCTTTGTATTGTCTTGTTAAATTTATACATCTTTGGGTATGATCTAGTGAGGGTTATCAAGACGAGTGGTAGACAAAGCATAGGAATTATCTCGAAGAAATTCGACTACAGTGGTGTGGGTGTGTACTGCTGAGGTGTTGCCTATCAGGACGAAACGACTGCTCAGTGCTTTCAGGTTTTCAGTGGTTGCTTAAGTTAGATCGCTTTGTGATATCGATAGAATTCAACAATCTCCACAACTCTGTATTGTTAATTGAAAATTATGCTGTATGTAGTGATAATTTTTAAGTTAGATTAGGTAAGAACTCAGTACTTTTTTCCAGAATTTTACCGTAAGTATTCGTTAACCAATTATAACTTAAACGTTTCTCAGCGTCTATAAAAATTTACAAAGATATTCATAGACGACTGATACTAACCGTTTAGAGTATGGTTGTTCTTTATATCAAAGTTCTCAGTCACTTGATATATTGTTTTATTAACCCGATAAGTTCATCTTTTAAATATTATCTATTCTTGTTATACTTTATTTAATTCGTCAGTTCGTTTTTTATTTAACTGATTCTGTTTAGTTAATACGTTTTTTATTTTCTTCTTCATCTTTGCCTCCCTCACATCATACTGCATGGTGTCAGGATTATCTCCAGATTTACAAAATATGGATCAAATACGACGTATCATGAGACCGTCAGATATTCCTGATACAGGTTAGTTATTATGTGTTATACATTTAGAGTAGTAGTGGTAGAACTATTACGGATTTGTTGTTGATTTTTTTTCATTTGATTATAAGAGTGTTAGCGGTGCTATCAGCCAGGTGCAGATGAACATTACTTTGTTTTTGAAACAAACTAGTTATCTTTTTTGTAAATCAAAGTTTTCAATAATTCTTGTTAAGATCTCTCTTCATACAACCCAGCTAGTTTTATTGCTTATCTTTCTTCGGACACTATTTCACTTGACTAGTCCCCAAATCCAAAAACATTTGAACAGGGACGAAATTATATTCCAAATAACCCTAGTTTAATGAGAATAATAGTCACAGTACGAAAAACGTTAGTATATTTATAATTCTACACGAGAAGATTGTAGAGTTCTCCATTTATCTGCTACTGCTGATTGTCTATGAAATGGCCAGTTAGCGTGCTTCAGCAGTATTCTTCACGGAACATGCTTTAATCCAATCTATATACTGCTAACAATTCTACAACATTGATAATGCAGACTGTATTTAAAAACAATGCATATCCGATTAACATATCGCCATACATCCAAGTATCAACTCGATGTTTCAGCTTAACCTGTTGAGTTTTGCAAATATAACTTATTTTCGGTGTTTGTTTTGTCAGGTATGTGCCCATACTTTTCTTTATCACACCTGTATACTGAAAAAGTTCGATTTCTAATGAACAGATGTTTTGAAGTTAGTCTAAATAATTATTGTCTTCATTACTGGTTTTCACAAATAATCCTTACTGATAGACAAGTGAAATTCATAAAATGTAATATCTGGGACTAAAAATATAATATTATGCTATCTTTAGTTTTGGTTGATTTACATCTTCGCTCAGCAGTTAAACCGCCGGGTACGCAATCACCCAACTGTTGGGAGGTTTTTATGAAACAGACCAGGGTAGTTAGGATACGTGTTACATATACCCAACTACGGCCTACCTCAATGTGCGATGTTAGCTGTCATAAAAGGTTGTAAGAAAGCTATGAACTGCCTAAATGAAACGTGGCGTCAGTTCATAAAGTCAATAACTGTTCTTCTGATCTATATGGGTAGGTGTAGACTACCTGGTTTGAATCCATATGATTGTTGTGACCAGTGGCTGGAGGAGCTTTACGACATAGTTCAGAATCTGTCAGACCGACACAAATCCATTCCCTCCTTGTTTATATCATACCTAGATCTCAGGTTTCAAAATTGTTATGCGTTTTATTCAGCCTGTCTTCTAGAATCGTGCATAGTGTTTTCTCCTATCACCAATACTCCTATTTCTACTAATTTTTCATTCATATTTCTCTGGTGATATCGTGTGAGAACTCCAGGCGATCCACGTACTTGCCCATGCTCTGCTTTTTATGATTAACAGAATTAAATAAGTGAGGCAATTATTTTCCTTAGCACTTTATTAATTTATTAAGTCATTCTATTTAGATTTTTCCTATTTTTTTATAACTGCATTATCCAATGCCTTTTTTGGTAGTTATAATGCAACACTTAAGTGAATTTTTCATACTTCACTTAAACTTTGATTAATGGTTCAAAATATTTAGATAAAATTTTTAACGTTTATTTAAAAATGATATTTTAGCATTATGTGCTAATAGCGACGATGTCTCTGTCTTCATGTCAACCATAAGCAATATGTTCGCATCGGTTCAAGTTGCCACATCATGTCTTTATAAAAAGATGAAATCGTCAAGATATGCACCTGAATAGTAGAAATAGTAACTGTATTAGTGGTAATAGAAAATACTATAGAATTCCATTGGAGAAGATGAATTTACGGGATCGAAGCTGTACGTATTTTAAGACGGCTTGAGTGTATCTACTCTACTGGACTAATTCTAAGCAGTGCCACCAACACATCTCTAACATTTGTTACGATAACCGTGTGGACCCCACTTGAGTAGTCTGCACTTACCTAAAGGCTCAATTCAACAGTAAATGAGTTTGCTACTGCGTCTTCAATTGGTCACCTCTTCAAACATACTCTTAAACCGGCTGACATCCCACATCAGGGTCGGCGGTGGTTAAGCATACGTGATACATGTCTTAACTACTTCAGTTGATAAAGATTCATAGCCCTATCAACCAGTTTCTTATCTATACCTAGTATCCTGCATATAACCCCTGGATTACTCATTTGATAGTCTTGACACACTGTGGCAATGTTTTAAAATTTATCTTCATACTGAGATGTATCGATATTCCCTTATATTTCATTCATTAACTAATTAATTCTATTTTTTTACTACATACTTTTTTAGGACTTTTATGCGATATTTTATGGTCAGATCCGGATAAAGATGTTAATGGTTGGGCTGAAAATGATCGTGGTGTGAGCTTCACATTCGGTCCAGATGTAGTTACTAAATTTCTCAACCGACATGATATGGATTTAATTTGTCGAGCGCACCAAGTAGTTGAAGATGGTTTCGAATTTTTCTGTCGTCGTCAATTAGTAACTTTATTTTCTGCTCCAAATTATTGCGGTGAATTTGATAATGCCGGTGGTATGATGTCTGTAGATGAGAATTTAACATGTTCATTTCAGGTAAGTATCTATTTATTTTTTTCTTCATATATTACCACTCTGATAATATTCAGATAATGTCATCTCATAATCATTAAAGAAATAATTTGTCTTGTGAATTCTGTTTAACTGGAAAAATGAGTTTTCTTGTCAGTAAACCTCGACTAGAAAAAATATATATATATAACTTGGATCGTGGAATTGATTAACTCATGTTTTAACGAGAATGGATGATAGTTGAAATTTTGAATCATTTACAATAAATAAATAGTTTCAATTAGTGTTACACAAAGAGAATTCAAATGAGCCTCATCAAAATAGCAAATAATGTGAATACAATTGTGAAAAATCAATTTTTTAGAATATCCGGTAAACCTTAGAAATTTCATTAGTAATCCCGATGGTATGCTACTGAATGAACATATCTATACAGTCAACTGGTTAGTCCACATTATACTTTCATAAGAAGTAGGCTCACATACTGTCATACTTTAATTATAAGATGTTCATATTTCTCACTGTCTAAGTTACTTGTTAAGTTTACAATTAAGGCAGATTGTGATGTAGTGGCTTAGTGATTAAAGTATTCGACTTTCGGCCACTAAGTAAATCCCAGGTACGAACCCCTCTCCACTTATTACAGTCTGAGTAACCGGGTAGTATCATTAGCCTTCACTTTTAGAGTACGCCTCATACCCACCCACGTGCCTGGTGAATGAGTTTATTTTACTCAGTTCAGCATTTTAAGGCAGATTGAAAAGAATAAAAGCATATGATTTCTATTGGATGGTAGACCAATCCTTAAAGTCTATCATGGTAATATTATTATTACTTTGACACATAGAATTGGTAATAATCCACAGCAAAGGAAAGAAATTAGAAGGAATCCCATTTGTTATTTGGCCTCCTGTAGCCTTTTCCAGTTTCATTCCGAATTTAGCAGTGCAGCACTTTGCTGTCATCGATTGGTAAGTAGGGGATGTGTATCTCATATATTAACCTTTTAAATCTGTGAAGATTTAAGGTCTCACAAACCGATTTATCAACTTTGTTTGATAATATTCTACTCAATGGATTTATCACACAAGACTGACCAGTGCCTCGAAGTCAGGCAATCTTGAAAATCTTATTGTACTCTGTGATGTCATTTTTGATATGTCATATACTTCTGGCCGTTTTGTGAAGGCATCGACACCAACCAAGTAATTTCTGCCTTGTATTAGACCGGCGAAATCAGCGTGTATTCTTTGCCAAGGAGCGCCCGGTTTTGGCCGTGGTTGTAGTTCAGCTTCAGTTGGGTTCTTTGCGGCCTCTAAACAGGACGAACAACTACGACATTTTTGTTCTATATCATTGTCCATTGACGTCCAGTATGCATAGCTCCGAGCTAGTGATTTCATTTTACTTATCTCCGGGTGCCCGCTATGGAACTGCTTGAGGACTTGGTGTCGAAGATTTCTGGCGATAACGATACGGTGGCCAAACATGATGCACGAATCGACAACTGTCAAAGAATCTCGTCGCCACTTGTTGAGTATGCAGCGGCGAACAACCGTCAACACATTATCTTTTTCACTAGCTTCTTTAATGGCTTCGAATGTGACCGGATGTCAGGAAACTGCGTCTGCCAATATTGTATGAACCTCAGCCTCAATATCTACAGCAGCTACAAGCACCTCCTCTTCTTGTTTGGCCTGGGAACTAAATTATCTTGAGAGGGCATCTGCCTGTCCAAAATCCGTTGTTGCTTGATACTTTATCTTGAAATCATAGCCCAGCAGTGAACTGTCTACCAAACAGCATCTTGTGGAGTTTTTTTTACAGTGAATATAATGGATAGGGCTTCTTTCTCTATCTGACTGTAGTTCTTTTCTGTCATAGTCAGCGATCGTGCAGCGCGGGCGATTGCCTTCTCAAACCCATCAGGGTAGGTATGTAAAATTGCTGCTCCGATTCTGTAGTTTGACGCATCTGCTGCGACTATAATTGGAAGATCTGGATCATAGTGTATAAGTAGAAGGTTTAATGATAGGAGCTGTTTTAGTTTTAAGAATGCTTCTTGGTATCCTTTCTCAGTAACCCATTAAAAGGAGCACGGAGACGATTCAGATTGGGAAGAAAAACGCCATAGTAATTAACCATTCCCAAGAAAGAACGTAAAGTTGATACATTAGTCGGTGGAGGCATAGACTTGATAGCCTCGACGTTTCCAAGATCAGGTTTTCTCCTGTTTTTATCGATTATGAATCCCAAATAGCGAACTTGCTCCATGTATATAATATTTGTTATCAATGTCTCAAGATAACAAAAGCAGGTGTTGATGGCTGGGTGAAGCATGGGGGTTTAGTAAACCGTGAGTGTGAGCATTTCAAACTATCAACAATGACAGAAGATCAGTTTAAGTGTCTCGTGTTTGTGTGCAGCCTACAATCTCTCGAAGATGCTGATATTAGAACCAGAATTTTAAGTAAAATTGAACAGTGTCCGAACATAACACTACAAGAAGTAACCACGGAGTGCGAGAGATTGGTAAACATGAAACACAATACTTCCATGGTTGATAATAATACCCGGTTGCTACACGTTCATGTTGTAAGCGAAAAGATTTCTGCCCAAGAAAAGTATCACTCACAGACAACCAGCTCCCATCCCCATTCTGGTCATGTGGAGGTTGGCAAGAGGTTCTGCCCATATAAAGAACATTGTTGCAGAAAATATCATCGTAAGGGCCACAAAGAAACATGTTGTAGAAAAGGAACCCATAAACGACATTCTTCGAAACCCTACTTCAAGAAATACAGATCTGGTGCATTAACTAACAAAATATTGGTATCACATAACCGAGCACGAATTTACTGCCAATGAAAGTATTTAACCTTGGATATTAAGAAATAGCGTACTCGTCGTCAACTTGATGCAGCATCTGATATTACTCTAATCAGCCCAGAAACTTGGAGGTAGATTGGGAGATCAGCAGTGCATCTGGTGGGAAGTTAAATATTGTTGGAGAAGTACCCTGCACTGTTTCTAAATGTATTGTAACGACAAATGCAACACTACACCTTACAAAGAATCCAGCACTCGACTTATTGGGGTTAGATCTTATAGAGACACTTAAACTAGCAGACCATTCTATTAACAGCATCTGTAGACGAATCAGAACTGACAACCCCTTAGAGTTGAACCAGAAAAATGCTGTGCTGCAAAGATACCACAACGTGTTTAAAGAAGAATTGAGAGAATGTACGAAGGCCAAAGCATTGTTAACCCTCAGACCTGCAGCTATTCTCGTCTTTCGACCTAAAAGACCTGTACCTTATGCAGCGCTACCTATTGTTGAACAAAAACTAGAGAGACTGCAAAGAAGTGGAATTATAGAACCAGTGAATCTTTCTGATTGGGCAGCATTAATAGTAATTGTTAAAAAGCCCAATGGAAGTATCCGGTTATGCGCGGATTATTCGACTGGATTAAACGAAGCACTTGAAGCCCATAAGTACCCTTCGCTGTTACCAGAAGACCAGATCCACTCCTTCCACGTCTTGAGTTCCAATATTCCTTCATGCTAGACCATTGTTTCCTGTCTTCTCGAGAACCATCTATTCTGAATGCTTAGTTTTTTTATTATCGTCGCTATTCCATTTTTCTGACTATTTTGTAGTTCATCTTGTTAGTTTCATGTCATTTTTCTTGTGTTGTATGTAAACTTGAAGCGTTTCACATCTGTGCTAGATTCTACGTTGATTATGATTGATTGACTGGCTCAGTGATTTATAATATCAATCGTGCTGAGAATTCTATATTGTACCAGATTATAATATTGAATAAAGCCATTAATAATAACAATAATTTTATGTTATGGACTTATCATACTTGTACATTTATTTGTTGACCAATTATTTTGAAAATATAGATATACAGATAGTATACTCTTAACCAAAATATCGCCATGTTAACCACCAGTATCAATGTTCTTCTTTTTCACCATCATTTCGTGTACAAATCCATTTCTCCTTACTCAATCAACACTTTTATATGTAAATAGATATACTTTTTCCTTATTCCTCTGCCTGATAACAAAACCAGGACATAGTTAATTTGTGGATGTTTGTGCTAGGATAGATAACTAATCTTAAAGGTTTGTAGGAAATCTTTCATCTTATTCCTTATATATATATCACACTAATTTCGTATTCAGTCATCTGATTGTAGTGCAGTGTTTCTAGTATATACATACGCGCTTACGTGTGCTATTGATCTCTGTTTAGCAAAACAATGACCGTTTGTTTAGTATATTGTTGTTCTTTTCAAATGGGCAAGATGATAATAAATATCTATTTGTTTGCTGTAATTAGTATTACAAGTGTATCTTTCGTTCGTGGGCACGTGTTATATATAGTACCTTATTGATTATTCACATCATAATAATACACAATAGTTATAATGATAATGTATGTTGACTTATCCTGTGAACTTTCTCTCCTAATCCTTATTGAATAAGATACATCTCTGTGTATTTATACGTACTCTAATGTTATTTATCAAGAGAATACTGATTTTGTTCAAAGTCAGCTTAAACCCCGCATTATATAGATAGTAGTATTAGTAAATGTTCTCACAGAAACATCGTTTTCTTTATCTACATGTCATTAATTAAAGTTTTTATGAGTTGCTTCAAAAAATGCTTTGGCAAGTGCGGTAGTGTACATCACGTTGACTACTTATATGGTTAAACAGAAAACTTGACTTTAAATTAATTAATTGAAGGTTTGAATGCTACAACCCTACTACTCTTTTTCCGTTCGGACACTAAATCATATCGTTAATTGTTATTTTCTAAAATTAAGCTCTCAAAGTCGAGTTTATAAATCTTTAAGTTGTCGAATGGATTGTATACTGAATTTAGTTACCAAAAGTTTATGTTCATACATTGACCAGTAGATTATCGAACTTATTGTCCAATTAATATAAAAAAATAAAATGGTTTCAAAATCTTCATTAAAAGGATTATTTGTGAAAACTATAATACTTCATTAAGTTCTACCGATTAGAAAATTAAGATACGATGTCCTGGTCGGATTTGGTATAGTGTAGGTTTTGTTAACCGTACGATGTCCTATCTCAATTATACAGCTGTAGTTAAGAAAATCTGTAACACTTCACCGATATAAGCCTCGATAGTTTAACTACTGATGAGATCTCTTCAGTGATTAGAGGGACTCGTTTTGTCCTGCTCAACCTACGTATGTATAAGTTAGTCACTGAGGCTGTGAAATCTCTACCTATTGAAACAAGATCATCGCATAGCCCGTAAGTCACCAAATATCCCGTTAAAAAATTCTAACTGAAGTAACAATTAATTATAATAAAGTGTTATATCTCGAACTTGAATTCTCGCTATACCGCGTGCAACCTAAGCACTCGAAGGCTTAAACCCTCCAAGTCGCAAGTTAGAAGACGGAAGGCGAGCGGAAAAAATCTTATTCCAACTAGTGTCAAATATGGTACGAAACACTCGGGTATTTATAGTTTTAAGTGTAATCGTGATTATCAATACAATCATCCAATCCTCAGTCAGTGGTTTCTAGCATGTGTCCAATCTGGAGGCTACACGTCGAGATTCTTGAATGTTGTTCCAAACGATGATTGAATGGAATGCCTTTGGTTATTTCAGAGCTTCCTTAAGTTCACCGGGAGCCTTCCCCACATAAAACTGGATCAACCAGTCCATGACTTTATCATTCTATGTACTACTGACTTAAGATGTATGAAGAAAGTTGGCATTTCTACGATAGCTTCGTTAATATGAGACAAATATTAGTTGTTGCATTTCTCAATATGAAGTGATTCGAAACTTACCACAGTTATGTTAATTGATTATTTATTATGTAGTTATTTCTGACCCTAAAGCCACAATATTTGCAAATAATATTGGTCTGATTATTAATTATTTTCTTTTATATTCTAGAGATCGAGTTTTCATTCTGCTAACAACCCTTACATTCTTATATATATAGCCTTTAAAAACCAAGAGACACATAGAAAGCTGGAGCATGAACCTACAACCTTGCCAGAACATTCAATTCTTGCTAATAGGGCTTTACATTTAGACCACTGAATTGATTTGGTATCCAGTGGTTAGCATTCCTAACTCCAGTTGATTCATGATGTTTCGAAAACATTTTCCAATGACATTAGTAAGCAACCACTTCGCACCTGACATGGCTATACACTAGTCACGGTTTATCACTAGTACTCCGGGAAATACATCTCGGGATTAGTCAGCGGTCAGCAGATTATCATTAGCCACAGTAAAAAGGGTAAACAATAGCATGCTAACTTTGTGGTCTAATGGTTCGACGCAAGACCTGAAGGTAGCTACTGAGTTTGATCCTTAATTAGGTCGTGCTTGCTCACTGCTAAGTAGTCTCGTACGAGTACTAGTACTAGATTGGCAAGGAATAACTGTTCAGTACTCTCTGGTTTTCAATGACTGTCTAATTAAGCCTAACCTCTAGTGTCAACCATAATATATATTGTTATCGTTTAGATGGAATTGACTGATTAGCTTATTATTCTCTGTTTTTCTTTTGCTTGCCTAATGGCTATCTATTTACTCTAGATACTTAAACCATCTGAAAAGAAGGCTAAATATCAATATCAAGGTGTAAACACTACTGGAAATCAAGCTAGATTGCCTGCTCGTATACCATGATCACTATGATAATTGTTCATTGTCAATAGTAACACATGCTTCCATAAATGCTTATCACAATGTGTGCGTAACATAGAACTGTCTGGAGTAAAGGACGATAAATAACAAACATACCAACAAATGGTATTTCATCATATAATTTCAATACCATTTCAAACTTTTATGCTTATATATATATAACTGTTGTTCCTTAATTTTATTTTACACAAATAATACACACAATATTTTTATTAGTAAGTTAAAATTAACTCAAGCACATGTATTTACTATTTGGTTGCTTATTACACTTACTGTTTGTGTATAGACAACACAGGCACACATTATTACTTACAAATCGGTTTAAACACTACTTCAATAATATGCACAGATCTTTTGAAAATAAAAAGATTATGATTACAAATATTTGATACCTGCTGAGGTTTCTGTTTTTTCTTGAGATATTTTCTTGTCCTTGTTAACGAATGCATTCATTGCTCAAATAACAACTACTACCCTCCGCATGCATTTTGTGTGTGCGGGTGTATCATATGTTTCTTCACTGTCTTGTTATAATTAACGCATTCAGCAAGATGATACAACAATTCGGAACTGTTTTCGTCTATGAAATAGTTTCTACCTGCCGGTCGATCAGTTTTGTTCTTGTTGACATATTTTCACCATAAACATACATGTAAACTGAACTACTTGTAAAAAATGTAATTTTTCCATTCCTCCTAATTTGTTTTTTCTCCCTTTTGTGCATGATAAACAACACATTACTTATTAACCGATGATAATAAAAAAATTTCAAATTTTGCCGTATATACACCTACCCACTCCTGCCGCAATCACATTTGATATTTGGAATACTATACTGCATACCCTTAATTATGTGCTTTGCACGGCATCTTACCAAATGATGATAATGATATGAGTCAACTGTGGAACAAATAACAAGATAAGTATCCAAAACGGTACATAGGTTTTAATTTTACCATCATTTTGAAATACTTGTTTATTCACAATATGCTGTGCTGTATTTCATAATATTTGAAAATCAGTTTCTGTGGCTTAGCATTTCTCTTTCCCCTTCACATATACTTGTCGTTAGTTTCTAACTTCTACTCCTGCCGAGCATACACATATGGAAACCAGTTTGTAACGAGTTGAACGTGTTGATCTACTTCTCTGTTATATTTTTTCTGTTTTTATTCATTTCTATTATGTCTTCTTAAGAAATCATTGGAACTTTATCCTTTTAAACATACTCTCTCTATTATGAATGCCTTTTTCCTATGTCTAGCCTCCTCCACATCAACTAACTGATTAGTAACTGCTGTTTTAAACCAAGTAAGTATAGTTGTAGCAGGTATAATAAAGAGAGTATCAGTAAGTAACACAAAATGAAGTGATGTGATCTTATTCATATTGACCAAAATAACCAGTTCTTCTGTCTTGAACCAGTACTGAATTATTAGTTTTATCTGATCAATAATACACTTGCTAGAATTATTCGCATCAGTGCAAATAAAAGTGTATGTATAGTGTACTTTGTTATCCTACCATAACAACCTTCGGACGTCATACTTAATGATAAACAAAAATATACACTTTGATACATTTCTCATACTAGTTTGTTAATAAATCTTATCTGTAACACACTTTCATTTGTTAATTTAATTGGTGATGTTCGTTTTTCTCCGGGATTTTTTTTCTATCAGTTATTCATCTACCTATCTTTGTTCGAAGTGTATGTGTATTTGTTTTATTGTCCGTTGTCAGATTTCTTCATTTTCTCCCTTTCTCTTTCTGTCACTTTCTTGTTCCTGAAGTTTATCAATGAAGAAGCAAAACTTATGACGGCCACTGTCACTTACACTACTTAAGTAACCTTATTTCCGACCATTAACAAACTATGTATGTATACATGAATAGTTCCTTTTTATTCCTTTGGTTAGTTGCGTTTTTCTCTGCGCGTTTGTTTATTTATTAGTTAGTTCTTTGATAGTAATTATAAATATTATTCGTTTTTTTCTGTAATTGAATTTTGTTCATCAGTTTCCATTGAATTTTAGCGTACATATCAGTTAAATAACTGTTGGAAACCAGGAGATGCTGTATACTGGTTTTGTCTCTGTATCAAGCTTCTCAACAGTGCGCATTAACAAAACCTCCGGGTGTCGAACCCAGGATCTTTAGTGGTCGTGTGAATGACTTAACATTTAGACCAATGAACCGGCGTCTAATAGTTTAGATTTCTAACTTCAATCAACTCACAATATTGTGTATTTTTCATCGATGAGTAGTTGTTTCACACCTGCCGTGCTTCAAATCTACTGGTCACGTTTTTTCATTAGAACGTTGGGACTTACTTCTTGAAATTACTCACCACTGAGCATATAATTACTATTAACATAGGTTTATGGAGAATGTTGGTTTTCATGGTTTAGGTCATGAATTGATCATAGTTAGACATCCATTGAAAACCACGAAGTACTGAATAATTTTTTTATCCTAGTGTGGAACTTTCCAACCCTGGGTGTCCATTATTCCATTGAGTCTCGAGTCCAGGGCCATCAGTCCTAGTTAATCTTTATACCACCGAGCCGGTATCCAATTTCCACTGTGTGAATGTTTGTTGTAGCCTACCCTATTTATGAACAGATAACAGTGAATCGGGCTGTTCACAAGACAGCTGTAGACATAATTTGAACAAAATGGTGGTAATCAACTTATAACTTCATCCCACACAGTATTTTTTCTGGTTAAGCAGCTTAGTAGTTTTCCTATCAGCCCTCGTCCAATGTTCGACTGGAATACATTGATTTGTTTTTTGTTAGGATATCCAACTAAAAAACAGATACAAATTGACCAATCTTGTAAATTAAGGATTTCATTATTATATATTACTGTCCAATCTTTTAATTTGTATGTCAGTTACCTCATAAAATTGTTTCAGCCAAATCTGAATTACTCATACAATAATCTCACACGTATTCAACCAGTCAAATGCTCATTATAATCCCGTGATAATCTGAATGATAACGTAAATATTTCATTATTGGAATATAATTTCAAAATAACCAAGTTTATTATGTAAATCAACAAAATGGTGGATTTTACACGTGGAACTTTTTGAACGATTTATTTGAAACATCACAACGTAATCATATAAATAAGAGATGTAATCCCCATTTTACCTTTTGAAGTCATAAACCAATAAAGCTGTTATCGGTAAATAGATTATAAAATCCTGGAAAAACATCTTTTTTTTCTAGTAGTGGCTTGCTCAGAATTATTTTAGAATTGAATTTTCACTTATTTGTATTAGACATCCAGTTTACCCATACTGGTAGACATGTGAAGACTGGTCATCAAGTTTTGAATGACGTAAAATGGTAGGCGTTTAAGCACAATCTTATGATGGGTCGATTATTATTCTTGACAAACTTCACTTATACTAAGAAAAATCCTTGAAGTTAATGCACAAAACGAAAGAATGATTCGTGTTTCCATAAAGTTAGTCTTCCTGTTTATTTAAACCTTAAAAGACTGCTACAGGATTACCATAGTGTGTAGTGTAGTGAATGAAGGCTTCTATGGACAACCAGTTTATGATTCTGTGCAAAATTATAGTTTGTTCATAAAATATGAAAACCAAACATTAAATACATTATTTGCACACTACCTTCAGTTGTCTTTTATGTTTCATAAGTATTTCAATTTTGTTATTACAACTGCTCTCTGGGTACATCCTTGTTCTCTTCAATTCAATCTTCTGCTGCCAGGTATTCCACTTCTAATTGGTGTTACGTACTGCTTATGTCTGTCAACATAAATAGCATGCGCCACAATAGTAGTATGATCACCCTTGGATCTAGGTTTTACTGCTTCTGGTGTTATCCCTATCCAAACGATCATCCTGTCGAGTTAAAACCTCAAATAACAAGTATACCAGACAGTGTAGCTCAATTGAGTCATCGCAACAACTAATTCCGATTATCACTTAAATGCGATTGCTACGATTAAGTTAAATGTTCTTTAAAATTATCAGCTTTTATCTCCGTTTATTACGTATATTCATGTCCGTAATAATCAAATACACATTCTAAAGCGTAGAGAGATTACCTAATCAATTTGTATCGCGTTGTAGATTGTCACTGACGATAATTAAATGGGTCGATTTTTGATTACTATGGTCTTTATATAGACAAGTTTGATTTTCTTATTCATATTAAATCTAAAAGTTCCTTCATGCTATTATGTGCGTTGTGATCGGACTACTTGATCAAATTACAATAATCTAGTTAATGGGTATTGTTCCATCTTTCATTCATCAATTGTTTAGATCAAAAATAAAGGATAATGCTACCGTTGACAAACTTCTCCAACTTTGTTATTTATTGGTTGTTGACATCGTTTCATACAACTATTATATTCTAATAATAGTTAGAAATGATTCATACTATTTATATTTTAATTTGACACTCCCATGGTATTCTCACTATAACAATATTTCAAGTTGATTAGTGGGGTTCATTTATCACTTGACTTTGGTTATGTGATTTAGTGTTATTGCTTATGGTTATTTTATAGGTTAGTAGTTCTTTTAAACATTGGTATTTGTTTTTAAGGCAGGATTTATTGATTAATTTTATTGATATATCCAAAAAAGAGCATGTATCACGAGCCAGATGTAATCCGTTTTTGAAGACTAAACAAATAATTGAAATGAAAATAGTGGTGTGAATTGTTATGAATAAAGTCAGCTCCTTTTACGATGTTGTAAATGTTTGACTTTATAGAGTAATTGACAGTAGTTATCAAAACCTTAACTTTGCTAAAAAGGATACTCTAGTAGAATCATT
Organism: Schistosoma mansoni; assembly: GCF_000237925.1. Lineage (NCBI taxonomy): Eukaryota > Metazoa > Platyhelminthes > Trematoda > Strigeidida > Schistosomatidae > Schistosoma > Schistosoma mansoni. The sequence continues at coordinate 13,175,729 of NC_031495.1, forward strand.
CCGAATCTTTAATGAGTTTTCTAGATGTAATAAGTGATTTTCTCAGTTATTGATCATCAACTTGGAGTTTGATGCGAATATGCTTCTGTTCAGCACTCATCAGCAGAGTGAGAAGCACAAAATGAGGAAAACAATCGGAATATAAACATGCGAATTGTGTTTCTAAAGGAACATATGAAATCGAAGAATCAAGAGTGAAGAACAATATTGAGCAGGTGATTTTTAGGAAAACAGGGGATACAGAATGAAAACAAACCAGTCTTCCTTATTTTATGTGATATTATTCAACCTGTTTAACCATGGCTCCTAACGAGAAGGTTTACATCTGCCGATATGCTTTAGACTAGTGGTAAATAACAATATAATTTGATATCACACTCTCACCGATAGTTATATGTCTATATTTTATTACGGCATTCGATAAAACGTTCTGCATAAATATATTAATCCCTTTCTCATCTGATAAATAATGAACGACACGTTAACATACTGAGATTTTGATTAATATACTATCACGACTCAGCTTCATGTGTAGAGAGTTAACTATGCAGATCAGCTGGAAAAAGTGTTAACGGCATGTCCAAAAAGGTTACAATCGTTGTCATGGACTGACCTCAAATAACCACTAAAAACTAAGGAGCACCAAGCAAATGGTTTGTGAACATCCACGAACCCAACAACGATTGAACTACAAACTTTCAGGCCCCTCAGCGATCGCCTAACCTTCAGACCACTGAGTCGGTATTCGATACCTTTCGTTTTCAACTTCAGTCATTCCTCAACAGAGTGGTTGTCATTAGTTGGCGTTTGGAATATTTGTTTCGATCCCGACATAGTTGAAATCCTGCTTGTCATGGCTTCGCACTAGAACTCTTCGGTTTACTAAGACGTCATTATCCTCCGCTAACGCTCTATATTTTCGTCTCTAACTTATCTCTCTGTTCTATTCCTAATTTCCTTCTAACTTTTTTTGTAATGTCTTGATATCAAATACCGTAATATGCAACTTCTGCATTACATCTACAGTTAACCATATTGGTTATAAATCACCGACTCGCAGTATTTTGAATGCTTAAAAACATATGTACTATAGTATAGTGAAAAATTACAATGTAAACATTTAGTAAAAAGAAGAATGGAGCGAAGAAATATTTCGCCAATTACTTTTTTAACCCCGAATCTACATTAATATAAGTGATTTACAACAATAAAATAATACTAATCTAGTAGTAGATTAACATAACAGTGATATTATTTAAAAGTGATTATAAAAATAATATCCACTGTTTAATATGAGTAATTGGAGGAAGGGTGATAATAATTACAGTACTTCATCTTCACTTACGTATGTACACATTGGGTTTTGTAAAGGCCTTGACAGACAATATCAGTCAGTAACAGCACGTCGATACTTTTGCTTTATTATTATTATTATTGTTTGTGTGATCATGTATGCTTGATCACATGTTACAGCCTACACACATATTCATCCATCTTACCAGCTTGAATGTTAGTTGCTCGAATCACTCGTGTCTCATTCGTTTGCTGATATATATGTACCCCTTAAGTTACACTCATTCGTTCGCTCACATTAATTCACATTAGCATTTCTGTTCGTATTGGTTTTGTGTGTTTGTAGTTTTGTAATGTGTGCTGTGCAAGAATGAACCGTGGTCATGGCTTTGTATTGTCTTGTTAAATTTATACATCTTTGGGTATGATCTAGTGAGGGTTATCAAGACGAGTGGTAGACAAAGCATAGGAATTATCTCGAAGAAATTCGACTACAGTGGTGTGGGTGTGTACTGCTGAGGTGTTGCCTATCAGGACGAAACGACTGCTCAGTGCTTTCAGGTTTTCAGTGGTTGCTTAAGTTAGATCGCTTTGTGATATCGATAGAATTCAACAATCTCCACAACTCTGTATTGTTAATTGAAAATTATGCTGTATGTAGTGATAATTTTTAAGTTAGATTAGGTAAGAACTCAGTACTTTTTTCCAGAATTTTACCGTAAGTATTCGTTAACCAATTATAACTTAAACGTTTCTCAGCGTCTATAAAAATTTACAAAGATATTCATAGACCAATGGTTCACATGGGCTCTAGTACATTGAGGTAACCAATGGCGTACGAACCAATTGTTGGTCACCTGCTACTATGGGACTGCATCTTCTCACTATGCACCACTGCCTTGTGGGTTAGACCTTTGGATCAAAGGCTCGGGGTGTAGCCTCCTAAGGAAACCACCTGCTTCGGTTTGGGCACCCGGGCTGTACCATAGCCCTCACATGATTAAAATGAAATGACAATGATTTCTGGATATACTACTTGTACTCCTTTTACAATCCAGATAAGCCATACACGTTTGATAACATTCACTTTTATTTTTATTTTTTTATACTACGTCACTTATCAACCCTCTTCCATTCTCACCTTGCGTATTTTTACTTTTCAACTTATACAGCAACTCGCTTACGGTGGAAATTCTGTTCTATCTAAATGACCTTGAGTCACTAACTGTTCGAAAGTGAATGCTTCTATCGAATAAGAATGCTGAGCCAGTCTTTCTGAAACTACGTACACCGTTCAAACTGGCTTCCTTCAACGTTCGCACACTAATGCAGATCGGACAACAGATAGGGCTGGCTATGTCTTTAGAAAGTCTTAATGTTGACTTTTGTTGTCTATCCGAGACTCGTGAAGTACTACAAATTCTCTTTCCACCTGTCGCTTCAAAAGGTTGATTTTACGTGCGTTTATCCGGGGACCCTCTGACATCTTCGTCTGGTCTTACTGACGTTTGTGTCAAACTAAGCGCTAGAGCTGAGGTGACACTAATCGATTGTATCCCCATTGACAGTCGGTTGTGTGCTGTTGGATTAGAAAGTTTCATCAAAGTGAGAAGAAATTAGTATGAGAAATGATGTCTTTTCGTCATCTCCACCTATGCCCCGACAGATTGCAGCCCGCACGCGATCAAGGATGAGTTTTACTACCAGTTAAATGTTCTTCTCCAGAAAGTTCTTTCTACAGATACCGTAGTACTAACCGGAGACTCGAATGCTCAGGTTGGGCGTCTAGGCACAGAAAAAAGTCGTCTAGGGGCCGATGGGGACTTGTTGGTCACAGGACAGATAACGGGGACCGTCTACTGCAACTTTTCACAGTTCAAAACCTTTTTCTGGCTAGCACCAACTTCCGGCACAGTCATTGCCGATGTACCACCTGACGTCCTCTCTCTGCATCTCAAGCCTGGACTCAGATTTATCACATCGCGATCAGCTACCACTCCTTTTCGAGCACCTATCAGGACTCTGATCATATCTTGGTCTGCGCCAATCTTACCGTACTTTTCAGTGTCCAACGAATTGATCGTCATCAACGGATCGATGTTAGTAAATTGGTTGCAACTTCTGTTGCAAGTAAGTATCAAACCGAGCTAGCTTCTAGGCTAGCTACCATCCCACCGACAAGTATAGATGAGCTCCAAAGGGCTGGCTCCTGGTGGTCCTTCATGACTCCCTGGCTAAGGTCTGAGAGATGGTACAACACAGTGGCTAGAGACGTTATCAGATATGACTCAGAATAGAAGCCAGTGTCGATCCTGCTGTAACCTTCTCTTCCTATCTTCATAAAAAGTAGTTGTAACTTCCCCTGACTGAAAGAACTCTTTCTGGTTGTACGTTACCGTTTCTCCCATTATTACTATCATTATTACTACACTTCTATACAGTAATCTGTAGTCGTTATTGTTCTTTTTTCTTCCCTTTTATGCTCACGTCACTTTCTTTTTCTCTTCCCATTGCCATTGTTATTGTGTGGCGCATATATATCTGGTGCCCCCTTGTACCAATATTTATGTGTCCAAATAAATTATAAATAAATAATAATCATGGTTTGCTTATAGAAAGTTTGTATTTTAGACTCGAACGCTGGACAACATAACTGAAACATCACCAATAACACAGATGTTACCTTTTATAAAAAATTAAATATCTATATTCCGCCATATTAGATTCCCATTGGACAGGTCTTCAATAATCATATAAATATGAATGCGATAATATCCCTTAAAAAACATGAGTTTATAATTTCATGCTATCGCTTAGGATCTAGCGATTTCCAGGACTACATACGGCACATATGAATGTTCGTTCCTGTCTTTGGTCACTTATTCATTATCTGATGAAATATTACCTAAATCAAATATTCTACTGATAAATGGAGGTTTTAATTTCTAAATAACACGTTTAATCATTTAATTTTTATTTCTTTGGGTTGCATCCGTCAAAGAATGATCTCAATCGGAGCACCACTCTGGCCGTTGTTTCACCGTAGTGTGGGACGTTTTACCACTACTCATCCACGAGCCGTTGGAAGATTGAATACAAGACAAGTGATTAACTAATAAAACCTTTTGGGTTATTATCCAATTATACAATTCTAGATACATTCAATTTGCTATTTAGAGTGACGATTATCCGACGTCATTGGTAATAGTTATTTCACTCAGCATATTTTTAAACTCCCCTAATCACGACTTCCTAAGTGAACTTCAAGAATATCTTGAAGTAAGACACTAGTGAGCAATCTATTGGTGTTTATTCTTTATAAAACAAGTAAATAGGGTTTTCTACCTCCACTCTAACGGTCAAAAATCCAGAGTATTTACCACTGAACCGTCTAACTTAAATGTTAATTTTCTCATGTTATTATTACTAATAGAATATACTTATCTGAATTATACAAACGTATGTAATATCTTTTTGGAATTAGACAATCTGCTGTGTTAGTATCATCTCATATCATGTGACCATAAATCCTCTTAGTATCAACTAAATAACTCATTAAAACTAGAATTAATAATTATGACTTAGTTTCTAGAAAGAAACATTGTTAGAGTCAATCAAAATTCATACCTAATATCAGTATAGTTTTGTTATTTTAATGAATAATCAATAGAAAACTAGATAGTTTATTAATAATATCATTATATTAACCCTTTAATTTATGTATGGTTATTGATAGAAATCGATAAACTCCATATAAAATATACATAGAATACATATATATTACTTAAAATAAATGAAAATTAGTAATTTGCATAATTTTAGACTAAAGTTTTCAGTTAATTATACATAGTATGAATCCGCTTAAGTCTGTAGATCAGTTCAAGTTGTCATACTGTAGTGTGGTCTACTTATATCCATATATGTAATATATGGCGATGGTCAGATATAGAATGTATTTTGGCAGAAGACCAATAAGGAAAGAACTGAAATGAAACGCAATTGGTAGGAAAATGCATAAACAATGGAATTAGAGAAGATGAACTGATATTTACAGAAGAAACAGTGAAGATTGAGACAATTGATTGTTATTTTGCAAATTCACTGTTTGTTGTATGGTTATCAGAATTTAGTGAGATAGTCTGTAATTTGTGTCTAAATATATTCAATTGTCCTCACTCGTGTTCTTCTTCACAAAAATACCTCATTGAATATCGAGAAATTAAACTATCAAGACAAATGTTATAGTAATAAAGTAATAGTAGCAAAAGTAATATTATTAACGGAAAAAGCTAAACATAAAAGATATGAATTAGTGAAATAAAAGTTTCTAAGTAATTTATGAGGTAACTCAGAAATTTAAGATGTAAGAGAGGAAAAAGAGTGAATTCACTTGTACCATTGTGAATTATTTTGAGCCATATTATTCAATGTCTCTGATTACTTATTACAATAATCGTGTACTCCTCAACAATGTAATCTGGATCTAATTAATATGACTCAGAACAACGGTCAGTGTCTTCATGAACTAATGTCATGTCTTGATTTAGGCAACCAACTCCCGCACCAAGCATTACAGTGCATTGTAGTAGGCAGTGGATAGACATATGTAATACATGTTCCAATCATCTCAGCCGATAGAGATTTATGTGATAAATATCTGTCTACAGAAATTAGTTTCTTTGTTTTTGAGTCAATGGATATTTATTTTGTTTGAAAAAGTAGCTCACCTACAAACTAGAAAAAATTGATCTCTTTTTTTAGAACCTAGAAATTTAAAAAATATCATATTTTACTCAAACAATAAAAAAAATAAACTGTTTTGTATTTGGTTCATAATAATGTAGTTAGAATTACCGGTATGCAGCTAGTGATTGTGTCATTTCTTAGCACTATGTTTTCTTTTTACATTCAGAAGTCATAAATTTGTAGTTTTGTGGTATCCGATAACCAGCTGTCCAATTCATCACCAATCAAAGGACATTCCTATTCTTGATTCTCACAAATGTAGAAGAGGAAGAAAAAGACAGATTGCTCAAGAAGTGATATTTTCAAAATGATCGATACTTACATCTAGTGTCGATCCATATATAGTCACAATGATCCAGTCAGTGAAAAATGTAGGCTGTGAATTTGGTCATGATTATAGTCCTGAAATTAATTATAGATCACCTATAATTGTACGTAATTTAAAATATAATCTTGACATTGCGTGTGACTCACGAACTTCTGATTTTTTTTCAAACTTCTTACTTTGATTAGAAATTACATTATTTCAGTATATAATCGAATGTCAAATTATTCTCGTCAAGTTGCTAGAATATAACAATTTGAATAAATCCGGTCTCTTAACTAATGGTCATGACCTCGAACAGGTAATACACCAGCCGACTAGTAAAATCTCTAGGTCTGAACGGATGATCTCTAACTACGATTTTTGTCAATTACTCTCATTATTTCATAAATTTTGTAAATTTAATTATGCTCAGAGTATAAACGTAGACGAGTATGCGATGAATAATCTTAACATCAGTAGACAATATTTTCTAGCTTATCTTATTTAACCACTGATTGCAGTACTTCTGCTTGTAATTTTTTCTCCTTCGAGTGTTTAGTTATTATGAAGAGAGAAATAATCAAACAAACAACGAAGGCTTTTCTTCTTTCGACATTGTCTTGTTTAAGTTGAAGTCTGTGATGTATTAAGATATAATTGTGTACCTATTTTTTTAAGTGAATCATAGTGTTGTTTTATGTATAAACTATGGGTAACTTTCGGGAACTGTTTGTAGACTGTTATTATATATATATATTCTTATTATATGACTGTTAAGTAACTAGATTACAAATATTTATATTGCTTTTATCATAAGCCTTCAATCGGTCCGTTGGGTATTATTATACGATTTACTACACTTAAGTTATTCCCAATCTATTAGTTACGGTCTTTCATACTCACAGCCACTTTTGGTTTGATCTTGTATACATGTTATTTCTTTATTTTATAGTGTGATTTGGTCTGGTTTGCTTCTATATGAACTATGTATGTCTGAAATATCCTATTCAATACAACAGAAGCTGAGATTGTATTCTGGACTGAATGGGCAAGGTTAGGCGAGAAGTTACTGTTTTTAGGACCAATAAGGATTCAGAGTTGACGCAAGGATGCTAGTGCTGGTTGACGCGTCATTGCTTTAGCATAGGGACAAGGTCATATAAGTCAGTATTCTGAATGGCGATTTCGTCACGTGATAATTGACAATGGCAAAAGATATAAAACTACCATACTCTTTTCTGTTCAAAAATCACTGTACTTTAACTGTGACGTTTGTGTTTCACTGTTGTTTTTTTACTCTAATATAATATATAGTGGTATAATGGTATTTTTAGCATTTCGTGTATTTTACGGTCTTATTAATGATCTGTATTTATTCATGTGTCGTTCTGGGTTAATTTTAATCAGGCATAAATTGAATTACTGTCTCAGCGAAGTCATTCTCTCTCCACTTGAGAAGCTATCACGTCTTAGGTTTTTGATAGGATAATTTTCTTTTCTACGCCCTCAAAGCCATTCAATTGATAATCGAACTCACTCATTGCATTTCTCAAGATCTCTCAAGAAAACTATTGTACTAAGGCTGTAAATTAGACCAACACACCTCATGCTCGCTGTTTATGAGTAATGAGTAGATAGATCTAAGATGTAACATTAACACAATATAGATAAACATAACTGCCAGTGGCAACAGTGTTTCCCAAACATACACTAGTCTTTGACAATGCTAAATAAAACTTTTCACAAATTTTACAGGGTTAAACAATAGCTTCTGCATAGAAATTGAAACTTAGTTAATAAACGAAATCAAATTGTTCATTTTCTTCAAAGGTCATATATTACTGTCACATTCATATCGTTGTACGCATTTTGAAAGCGACTCAAAAATTTTGAGCGCAAACAAAACTTGGTAGGATTTTTTCTATTTTATGATGAAAAGTGAAATTATTGTTGTGTTTTATCTATCCAAAATTTTCTTTTTCTTTATATTCGAATGGTTTAATTTGTACAAGAATTTTGGCCAACATTAATCCACTTATTTTTTAGGTAACAATATAACAGTCGAATTTTTAAGGGATCAAGTTACCCGGTTGTTTATATTCTTAATTAGTTTTTGATCAGTGTGTCCTGCACACGTTACCTCAATTTTTGTCACACATTTTATAAACGAGATGGATTGCAGTTATTAGTGGAATTCAAAATGAATCTTTCACCCTACATGAGACTCTTCAGGTAGATGAACCTACATCTCATTGTTGACATTTATATCGGGACTCAAACCCGGTACCTTTCTCTTCAAGGGCCTAACGCTTTATCCACTGAGATTCTGAGTTTATATAATACTCACGTGTGCAGAGGATTAAAATTTTGTTTATTTCTTCTGGAATAAAGTTCTCCTGCTGTTGACATTTAAATGCCTATTCTAATGTTAACGTCATAATATAGACACAATTAAATGATGAGTTCTATGAGGGATGAAACGCACATCTTGGATTCCATTGGTAGCCCCAATTCAACTCTCCTCTGTAACAATGAAATAAGTTTATAAACATACAAGCTACTGAAATCATTTAAGTAACTAAAATATGTTAAGATTATTTAGAGGTTAGTTCAAGTTCGTACGTTGATAAATAAGCAAAAAATGTGGTGAATGTATATAACCAATAGCAAAGTAAAATTTAGAATACAACTCATGTTTAAAATACGATAGAATGTGGAACATCTGCCTCATGAAAAACAATATCCCAACAGTTGGATACAAACTGAAATGAAAATTAACTACTTCTCATATTTAACCTCCTAGTTCGATGATAAATGGACTGTAAGTTTTCATTCGTCCTTCGTGATTGTTGTTATTTGGGCGTTCTAAGATTTATTTGTGAAAGCACATGGAGATTTTATTGAGGGTTTAATGGAACTTACCATTTACTTACATGAAGTCATAGAAATTATATGCTATTGTAACTGAATTCCAATGTGAACTTAGGATTTTTACCATGTATCAATGATATCTAGAAAATTCTTTTTATTTTTCGGTGATCAACCGGAAATGATTTCATCAAATAAATTACAGATTATCTGCGTAATATAGGCCAACTAACTTAGCTGCCATAAGGAATCACTAATTTATAACACATTCCTCATTCAGAATTAAGACTACACTGCTGTACATCAACAAATGGAAATTCCTTCAATTTATTGTAAACTCATAATTGCTGAGTACATATCCACGTATTATCCTGTACATATACACAAGAACTCATATTTCTTTCATTATTCCTAATACAAAGAAATAGGCTAGTATATTGTTGATTTAGTCTAGTTCTGTAACATTCAAACAACTCAATAATAAACGTTTTGATAAACTGTTGATAAAAATGTTTTTTAGCGTTTCAATATGTTTTCTAATTAAAGTTCAATATTCAGCAGAAACATACGTATTCGTTTTTCAAAATAACTCACCTGGCAAAGCATAAATGTTTCTTTCCAGTTGAAGTGTAAACTTTACTACTCTGAAATTGGATTAGAGATTGGCTTTCTTGGTTTGGAGGTGAGCAGTCACAGTGTCAGAGGTGCATCTTCACTGCTTTCATTATTATTAATATCATTGTATGGTATGAGAACTCCTCATGGAGCTCTTCTAGGGCTATTGCCCATCCCAAACTTGAATGAAAGAGGAAGGTCGCTTACGCAATCAGCTGTCACATCCCTCATAAGAAAACTTAGATAAAAAAACGCTGATCAGAAAAAAATATTTAAACCAGTTAAACTCTACCCTAAGGGTCTAAAAATTTTCGTCTAGAAGAGTTATGACGTCTATTGATGAAAACAGAGATTCTCCAGGAATCCTAAGACTGAACCCCTTTTGACAATCAGAGAAACAATCAATACAGGTACATGATATGACCCAATAATCTAGAAGACGTGTACGACCATTAAAATAGAGGTGAAAATAAGAAGATATAACATGGAAGTGTTTGAAGTAAGCGAAACTACTTTGATCCAAGCTGAATAGAAAGGTTAACTTCGGGAGATATGTTATTATATTCTGGTCATGAAAATAATATACCTTGCACACATAGAGAGTTAAAACGCAGCTCGAAAGGCACTTCAGAATAAGAATTTCATGGATCTAGAATCAGTAAAGCATCCATCAAAACAAAGAAGGAAGAGACGACAATGAATGTTACCCAGTGTTATGCCCCCACCAATGATAGCAACGATGACGATAAATATAAGTTTTATGAGAGGCTGCATTGAGTTGTAGAGAAATGGTCAGAAACGGACCTGATCATTTTGATGGATGCCACGTCCTTGATATATCTGCCAACAGTATGCAGGATAGAAGTTGTCTCGACCTAGTTTGATTCCTAGACACCGTAGGCTATCTAGTTCAACCTTGAGTCTAGTAGTGTGTGTACGATTTATGACTAAACAGCATTGGGGCAGAGAGACAAAAACTACCCTATCACCTGATTGGTTGACGAGAGTGAGAAAAAAGACGAATCGGCTGAAGCATTACTCGATTTATTCCTGATTAAGATTAATGCAAAAGACAATTGCTTACGCATAAAATCTTAGAGCTGTATCAAACTAACTTTATAACCCTTCTCTTTATCGCATCGATCTTATATTTATTTAGTAAGTATGTAAATCTATGATCTAGCTAACATTTTATTATGATTGAACGCTGAATTATATTTCTCTAGGTAATCCATATAATTAACAGATCATTAAATGCAAAGATCAATCAGCTGACATTCATTTGTATTAACAACAATACAATTGAATTATCTAATCTATAAACATGGTGCAAGTTATATTAACTCATTTAGGCTGATGTCTATATTGAATCCGGTTATCACTACAGACTAGACAAAAACTACTTATTGATCAATCAGTTTAGATAGTATTCTCCAAATTACCTTAACTATACCTACTGGGATATAAGTGAAAAAAAGTGTGATGATGTATTTTTATGTTCTGTTCTTTCAATTTCCGATTTAATTTTAGATTTTCATTTCAAAAAGTCACTTCCAATTTACTGGTAAAATTTAATCTATTTGTAGTTGATAATAAACCATGTAAAAGAATAATGATGCTTTATTCAGATCCATTTAAAAATTACATTTATTTACATAAAATGTAGAGTTTACCAAACTGACTGTAACTAATTTTCATTTGAAAAATATTTCATATGAAATGTTGGAGAAGATCTCTAGTTCAAATGAATGCTTTTTGATAAGTAATGACTAACCCAGTAACTTCATCAAAAGATGCATAGCTAATCGAGTCACCATTGTAAAAGCATCCTTATAGGCCAGGAAACGGATAATTCCATTATATGTAAAAATATCTCAAAAACTATAACAACGATTTTGAAATCTTTCCTGTTATCAATTTTACTCATATACTAAAGCAATCACTTCACTCCGTTTTAAGCAGAACAAAGGACACAAGAGTGAAAGAATAAAAATGTAACACAATGTACAGCGTAAACCGTACCCACAGTTGAGAAAATGGACAACTTCTCCACTAACGCAACCGCAAACACAAATTATTGCCGGAACAACATGATTTGTTTTAGTCGATATCAATACATGGAGGTAGCTAAAGATAAAAATTCTGCTGTAATGATGAGAATTATAAGGAATATGGAAAAGTTTTAGGAATATGGGATTCAGTACAATAAGCAGTTAATAAAAACACATCAAGGTAAACTTGATCAGTCAACCTAATCAAAAATAGATCAATTCTCCGTGGCAAGAGGTCAATGGAACAAGACAGTTAACTTAAATACTAAGGTAAACGAAGACCTGTGACGACAGTTAATCACAAACAAGCTCACCAGAACCAGCTAATTTAAAGCCGGCGAAATAAAAAAAGAGACTCACTTTTATACTACGTGAACCCTGATGATGTTTTCCAGGGCGACATTTAACTCAAAGAATGATTATTAATAATGGCTTTATTCAATATTATATATTTATTACGATATGAAAGTAGCAACGTTTTCGCATTCCTAGATCAAACAGTGTCTCCTGAAACCCGTATGACTCACGGAGTCAAATGGTATCTTTATTCATGTTCTTTTGTTATCATTATTTCGATCCAAATAAATTTGGCATCGTACACCTTAAGTAGTAAGTGAATGTTTTTTCGCAGTATTATGTTCATTTTGGTAGTTGTAAAAATCTCTATAATTACTAAATTCAAATGAAAAAAAATAATGGAATTCCTCTTATTTGTGAGTACTATCAGGTTAAAAACAATAAAATCCGACTACATAATTGCATAGCAACAGTGTTTAGGGACAGTTCAAATTTATTTGACCGAATTTATTTATTAATTATAATTGAAAATTACTAATACAGTAATGATCATTATTATTATCAGAATAGGGGTTTGTGGAGATTGTAGTAATTTCAAAAGTTGAATTCATGAGTCGATCTGAGCAAGAGCATCATTGGAAACCTGGATTCGTTGGACGACCATTTCGTTTTGGTATGATTTTCAATAGTGGTCTAGCTCAGATCGACTCATAAATTCAACTATTAGAATTACCACAATCTCCACATAAACGCCAAATCTGATAATAATCATCGTGTGCTCACTAGTGGCTGGCTTCAAGTTGGATTTCCTGGAGTTCTAGTGAGAAGCCGTGACTAGTCTAGTCCAATCCGTATCGAGTAGAGATAAGTGTCTACCTCAGACAATGGATGAATGATTGCGGAATACCACAGATCGATTGAGGTTAGACAATAACACTGTTGGATGCCAGCTTAATGGTCTAGAGGTTGAGTGTTCATACACGAAACTGAGAGTCTTGGGTTCGGGTCCCGTGTGTGGGATGGTGTATGCGCACTTCTGAGAAGTCCCGTACTCAGACGAAACGGTCATCTAGTGTTTCCAGGACCTTAGTGGTGGTCTATCTCAGATCGACTCATGAATTCAACTATTAATAATTATTATTGGCAGAATGAAATCGTGTATCGATTGTAAATAGTATATTTTCATCAAATCTTATTTGATACATCTTTTGCATAACACTAATGAAAAACATATATCGATAATGAGAAATAAATCATTTCTCTTCGGATTAATTTAATTCACTTAAACAAAACTATAGAAATTCTAACTTTAGTTCCTTGCTTCCCTTTGAAAACAATCTTACTCTCATTTATCAAACAACATAACGAGACTAGATTTTTGATTTGACACACTGTAAAACAACAAAAAACAAATGCATAATCATAAATACAAAAGCAAAAAAATGAAAATAATTCAATGACTATGGAACTAATCATAATCACGTTATATTATATTATTGACAAAACAATAAAAATTAATTTTCTCATCCCCTACATGAAAGATTTCCGTTATTAAATATTAGAAGTCATAATAATATGAATAGTAATAGAACGACTACGACTACTACTACTATTACTACTGATGTTACAAATAGTAGTATAACTGACATTAGTTATAATTGAAAATTGTCCAGGAAATAATTAAAATATTTTTATTTCTCAAGAATACAACATTCATAGATACTCCGGAAATGACAAAATTATAGTGTCTCAATGCTGAAATGAGATTAATAATAATAATAATAATAATTATTATTATTATTATTATTATTATTAGTAGTAGTGTTAGTATTATTATTATTATTATGTCTGATCAAACTTAACTGAAAATGAATAATGTGTGTTGTTTTCGAAAATTTCTAAATATAAAAGTGGATATTTTAATTTTTGTTAATTTAAACAAAATTCGATGTGTTTGGATGTAACTTTATGACTTGGGAGTGAATAATATCTACATACTTAATTAACTCAAAGGTGATACATTGAATTGTATAGGTTGGATACATTTTTTTCAGAATTCAAATAGTTTTAGTTAATGGTAGATGATGATATTCCTCTCTGTTGTCCAATTATGTATGAGAAGACTCCACGAAATTCTCCTTCTGATATTAATCAACATATGCTCACTAGTGACTGGCTGCAAAAGGTATTTCCTGGAGTTCTTGTGAGAAACAGTGACCAGTGGAGTTCAACCACGTCTGTTATGAGATAGTGACCCACTGAAGACAATGGTAGATGTGTCTCTCAATTTTGTGAATTGGTTGAAGTTAGATAATAACACCGTTGGATGACGGCTCAGTGGTCTAGAGGGCAAGCGCTCGCCCGCGAGACTGATAGGTCCTGGGTTTGAATCTCGTGAGGTGGGATCATGGATGGGCACTGCTGAGGAGTCTCACGGTTGGACGAAACGGACGTCTAGTGCTTCCAGGTTTTCCATGGTGGTCTAGCTTCAATTGACTTATGATCTCAACTATTGAAATTATTTTAAGTTGCAATTCCTAAGGAAATCTTAACTGTTCTAAGTAAAAAAAATATGGAATTTTTTTCACATAAATTATGAAAGTTTACTCAATATACATGCTGAGAACAACATTCACTATTTTCCTTAACTATACAGAGTGATGATGTGAAATACGGTAATGGACTTGCTTAGTTGTACACCAAACATAACTTACTCAGCAGGAACAGCTGAACTGATACATAAACATCGAATTAATGGAATTCGGCAGTTAGCTCTTATTTCATGAAACCAGTATTGAATGTTGTTTTCAGCATATTTTTTGAGCAACATATAATTTCCCTAATTTTGTCAACTTTAAACGGTGATTTTATGGAATTCTTTTTCATTGTTTTTGGCAATTTCATGCCGCTCCTTACTTCAGATATTCATTTTATTAGGGATAATAGCAGTTAGTCATTTCTACCAAAACATTTATGCGTGACTTTAGCTCCCTCGTTTACAACATCTAAATATCAAATAACTTTGCACTTATGGATGAAACATTAAACTAATTTTTTTTACATCGTAATGAGACAGTGCTTCGAAAATGAGATTACCGACCTAAAGAAGTTGAGTTTCCGTCTACACTTTTTGGGATCAGTATAAGGTTGTGGAGGTCGTTAAGCTCTTATTGAGACCATGGATTAATCAACTTTAGATCATCAATGAAAGCATGAAAGCAGTGGATTGTTGTTTCGTCCTAATATGGGACACTCCAACAGTGCGTGTACACAATCGCTTTAGTAGGGTCCGAAATTAAGTTTTTGGTCTCACACGCAAATGACTAACCTCCAGACCACTGAGCAGTGATCCAATAGTGTTAATGTCGAGCTTCAATCAATACACGTTGTTACACAACCGTCCTTCATTGTTACCCGTTGGTAACTGCCCTACAGTTGACAAGATATGAAGCAATGACCATTCGAGTTTAACCATGTCGGATGTGAGGCAGTTACCGTCCGAAGTTTGTATTAACTTTTGAGTTAATTTATACGATTGTAAGATTTATGGAAATATATATTATATATTAGCTTCATGTTTCATTCAATATTTTTTTTTATCCTTGAATAATTTACAATTTGTTATATCCCGAAGAGAATTGTGAATGGCAACTTTTGAGGACTATTTATGGACCAATATGATACGTATATTTCCTGTTGTATAATTGTTAAGTAACTAAACTATTCATATTCGTGTCCCTCTTATCATAAGCTTTATTTTGACCTATGAACTATTACTATACGATTTACCATTCTTGATTTATCCCTAGTCCATTAATTATTGTTCCCCCTATTCACAGCCACATTTGGCCAAATTTTGTACAAATGTTATTTTCTATTTCATGGAACGATGAGGTCAGTTTGTTTGGTATATAAACTGAGTATGTTTGAAATACAATGATTCACACCTTATAGGTTGTTGTTGGTGATCTGGACTTAACTGACTGGGCTAAGCAGAAAGCAGGACTGATAATTACTCTAGATTGCTCATACGGCTTTTGTGTATCATTGTTCTGATCGATAATTCACTCCTCTCCAATTGGCGGTCTTATCACGTTCACATATAAACAGGGCACTCAAGCTCTCGGTATAACACAATTCTTTGAATAAGCTCAATTAATTTAATTAAAAAGAAAAAAAATTTTATTCCTTATATCATTGAATTTATAAAGTATAATTTGTTTTAACTATTCTAAATCCATTGGGGGACAATAATATAAAATTTAATGAGTGAATATGAATATTTTCTTTCTTTTATCATTGATTTACAGAATACATTTCCTTAATTCATTAAAGTTATTATCTTATGTAACTGTTGATGGTATAGATGATAATTATTTATGTGTATGTGTGTGTGTATCTATATCTTTATGAAGTTAGTTTGTCAGAAATCATAAATCTAAGAAATATATCAGAATAATCCCCCCCCCAAAAAAAAGAAATAATGAAATCAAGATTGTTTCATAATTACAAAATAGTACATTTCATTTATCATATGCTGCTAATCAAGATCATTTAGATCAGATTTATGAAGTTAACAATGACTGATTACTAAATATGAACCAAATTCATGTTTTCTTAATCCTTAGGGATGATCGAATTCGATTTCAGTTCAACAGATCATTTGCTAACTAACTGTGAAGCTGGATGATATAGATTCAAATCTTGCTAAGAGAATGAATTCTATTCAAATACATATAACTGACAAATTCTAACTAGTAGAAAATCTAAATACAGGGTTTCATGCCTACTGGCTGTAACTGTCTAACGTATGCGACCAAATCAGATTGCATAATTTCTTAACATCACATGATAATTCTGAAGAAAAGATGGGGTTATCTAAATGACTAAGTGAGTTGATAATCAACCAAAATTACATAGTCATCATACTTTCTTATTGGCTCTTCTGCCCATAGAGATAGACACTTAAGTCGTAAGCTTTGGTACATGCATCTTCGTCTTTAGAGTTATCCACTACTGAATGCCAGCGAAATTCCGTTCAATTGTAACGAAAATAACATATTTTGGTTGAATTTCTTGGAAAAACAATAATATCTAGTTCGGCTCACCAAATCCAGTTTAAAGAGTGAATAAGTAAGTCGAAAAGAAAACAACGTAAAAGCGAAATAATTTAGTGGCTCATGTATGTGTGTGTATGCAACTACACTAACTATAGGTTTCTGAATATTGAATAAAACATTATTGAAGATGCCAACTTTGAGAAAAATCTTTGTCATCAGTGAGTTGATATCTCCTAACAGACCTGGTTAAACTCCACTGGTTACTGCTTCTCACAAAACGGACGAAACACCCGTCCAATGCTTCCAGGTTTTCCATGGTGATCTAGCTTCAGTTGACTCATGATCTCAACTATATAAAATTACTAAAAAATCTCCACAAAACCCCCTTCTAGAAATCTTTGTTACAGATGATTAAAAGCCATACTAGTATTTTTGTGTATAAAAGTGCAATCACAAAATGATTATTCATAGACATCATTCTGTACTAACTATAATTGAAGGATACAGTGACAATATTCTATCTATATCCATATAAAGGCATACAAAAAAGAATGATTTTAGAATCATATTAATAATAAGTTCCTATACAGAATATAACTAGATTATAAAATAAATAAACCCATGCCGAAAGCTGAATAAAAATTTTAAAGATTATTTTTAACCATCATTCAAAATTCATCTTCAGTATAGTACGGTATTGTATAAGTAATTGATTTACCTAATAAAAGTATTTAATCATTAAGGGATTACAATACATAGACTGGGTCATGTTTAGTTTTAAAAAAAACAGTCTTCAGTGTGTCATGCCATGTTATAAATCGTTATTGAGGAAATAAACTTTAGGAAGTTTCTATGAGTATATTTATGAGTACATATATCAAGAAGAATTAACCACATGTAATCATAATGAACGGTTATAGGAGGGTATCTCATTTTTTTTTTCTGTCGTACCTTAGTAATTTCATATGTAAATCAAGTTAGTGTTTTGGCACAATACACATAAATACAAATATTAAATAACTCAAATTATAAATACACCATCTATTATAAGATTTATTAGTCAGCCCCAAATATAAAACTTATAGGAGAGATATTCAGGCCAAAACTGAATTCCCGTAAGAGGTCATTCTCAAAACTAATTATAGAAATTTATTAGATTTTTAAGAAAAGTGACTTAAAGTGATAGATATTTTTATCTGGAACATTTTGATTGTAAGTTTACAAACAAACTCCTGATAAAAATTAATTTATTTTTAAACTGAATACAAATATTATTCAGGTTTTTTTCTCTTTCTTCATCTGTAACAACCGATCCTTGTTACTAGGTATTTGATAATTATTCATTACAATATGGATATAAGAGATCTGAGGTCATTCAACAGTTAACCAAAACTAACGTAATAGTATTGTGGTATATGCTACTTATATCGACATAAGTATTATATAGCGATAGTCAGGAAAAGAATGTCTGGTAGCAGAAGGTCGAGAAGATCAAGGAGGAAAGAACGTGAACAGAAAGCAATTGGTAAGGAAATGCAGGAACAATGAAGTCTGAGACAATTAATGAACATTTTTCAAATGAAATATTTAATATATGGTTCTCAGATTTTAGAAAAACACTGTAATTTCGTATTAAAATGAATTCGATTTTCCTCACTTATGTTCTCGTCCACTACAGTGCCATCACATTCATCAGCAGTCAAACATGAAGAACTCTCAACTAAGCTTTTCACATCATATGTATTCAAATAAGTAATTCAGGTAATCATATTATTTTCATTATAAAGATGTGAAGATTATTGAGTTTTCATTGAGATCATGAATTGATCACTGTTATACGGCCATTCAAAACTTAGAAGCACTGGACTGCCGTCTCGTCTTAGCATGAGACTTCTCTACAGTGCACATTGATGATTCCACATGTGGGACTCGAACTAAGAGCCTTCGTTTTCTCACGTGAGTGCTCATCCTCTAGACCACTGGAAAATTATCATGTACTTACTAGTGACTAGATACGACAACAAGTCCTTGACGTTCTGGTGAGAACCAGTGACTAGAGGAGACACTTTGTGTTGGATGAAAGACAGTTACTCACCTGAGATAATGGAAGATGGTCGTACAATCCAATCGATTGACTGAGGTCAGATATTAACACCATTGGATCGCGGCTCAGTGGTTTAGAGGTTAAGCATTTGCACGTGAGACCGAAGGTCATGGCTTCGTGTCCCATATACGGGGACGTGTATGCTCATTGCAGAGAAGTCTCATACTAGAACGAAACGGCCGTCCAGTGTTTCCAGGTTTTCAATGGTGGTCTGGCTTAGACTAGTTTGTGATCTAAACTTGAAAAATTCTACAATCTTCACGAATCTTTTTATATTAAATAAAAAGATGTCAACTGAGTTAGTTATCTTAAAATGATGTTTCTACAGATATTCATTACATTCAATTTTTCACCACTTTACTCATATATTCTTATATTTTTTTCGATTATGAGAGTTTGAATCGTCCCGTTGAACAATAATTCTGGGATAACATTGCATCCAGACGACTAGTCCAAAATAGGACGGGTTGCGCTTCTTGTATTTGACTGCTAGCCACTATCTAACACTACTTGAAATTTCAGCTTTTTGCTTTTCTCACTTTCTGGTTAAGTCTGTTTGTTTATCAAATTAAATGCCCAATAACATCTATCATCCATGTTGCTAATAAACTACTAGAATACGAAAGTAAAAACGTGTAAAACAAAATTCTGACTTATTTTTGATCAATAAAACTACATTACATTTCGGAAACAGATCAGAACAGTGTGATAAGGAGTTCTCCAAGCCAAATCTAATATTAGCGTTTAAAAAATATCATAAGTCTTTTGTCAGTCAAAGTTAATCGTTCTGTCAATAATTAGTGACAACATTTTGATGTCTGCGAATATCAATTTTTTCAAACAATTTACCTACATATTCTTAAAATTCGCACGTATTGAATGATTATTTCACGGTTGACTTCACATATTGATTTTAGTTAACCAACAATTGAAAATCAGTAAGCAAGTGACATGTGTTTAATTATAGTATAGGTCTTCCTACCATTAAACACCCAGAACCCCACCTGCAATCGAACCCAAGACAATCAGATCTTTCGGAAAACATTTAACCTCTAAACCACTGGTGAACATCTCTGATTTTTAGCAATTCGCAATAATGAGTAATCATCGTCAAATGTTTTTTTTTGCGTCTGAGCAAGATCTTAGCATAATAACTGGAAAACCACAAATAGAATGACTCAAATAAAAATACGAAGACAGTAGTTGGAGATTTGTTTGATACTAAAGGTGAATCAAAGATTAATATCTGAATACATTAGTTTTTATCTGATCCACGCTGAGTAACAGTCGCATTTGTAAACATTAAACTATGCAGTATTTGACGCTAGTTAATCAATAATTTACTATATGAAGATACATAAAATTGTCATAAAATTGAACGTTTCTGACTAACAGGTACATTTAATAAAGATCACCCTATCCTGAAATGTCATTAGATATCACAGACTATTGGAAAAAAAAGTTAAATAGCAGGCCACTGATACTGCAGTCAGTTAAACCTTCGATCATCATATCGGTTGTTGGTGGGTAGATGCCGCACACTTGGAATGATTGAACTCCACAGGTCACAATTTTTCACTAGCACTTCGGGAATTACCACTTGAGGTTAGACATTAGTAAGCTTATAATAATTTTAAGTATATAGGTGGTTTAGAATAATTGCTTGCGAATCATCTCACTACCTTAGAAAAAAATAGATTCACAATGAAGATCAGTATGTATAGGTTGACTTTACTGTGCTTGTACCCACAACATTAAATGATCGTCAAACCGCACTCTTTTTCTTGAATAATTCTTGTTTATTTGGTCAAACATTTCGTTACTTAAGCACTGGAAATCGCCTACTTTGCAGGGCGAAGCACTTATAAATCTATTAAAACATTCCTTTTAAGTATTAGTGTTTTATGAAAATGAAGAATATTTGTGGCTCAGTACGGGGCTTTGGATGTGTTATTTTATTTGAAATGAATAGTCTGGTTGTAAAGTCTCGATTGCCTTTCTTAAAAAAACAGTGGTTACAATTTCCGAGAGGGCAATCCTACTCCACAAGAGAATGTCTCAGAAGTCACAAACAAATTATTTCCAAAGTATGACATTAAGGTCACTCATCAATCAACAGATATGTCAAAGTCGATCCAATTCATTAGCCAGCAAGAAAAAGTATGGAAACTTCACGGTCAGTCATCATATTAAAGGGGAAGGCAATTAAATCAAAGATATGAAGGACGGCATCTTAATTATGGAAAATAATCATTCAAATTTGAAGTCAATAAAACGAGCCTTCGGCTAGCCGTGGAGAAATTTGAATGATTCTCTTCTTCTTGAAATATTTCCTAATGATATTGTAAAAGAAGATAATACAAACACCTCAAGTGTATCAGCCAGCTCATAGACTTTATTGTCTCTAAAAAGTTCTTGTATTTGTATCTATGATTAGAATAATAAGTAATTCAAACAAATCGTATAATGTTGTCATTATAGTCATGAATTAACTGACTAATAAAAATCCAAAAGATTATTCTTATGAATTAAGATTTCCTAAGTGAACAATTTAACCCAAGGAAAGGCTTTTAATAGTAAATCCATGCTCCTAAACTTTTAAGTAGTTGATAGTTCTTTGGCATGTGAGTTTCTATACATTTAAAGCTCATTAAAAAATTTAGCATTCAATTTTAAGAAACTCTTGTGACGTGAGTCGTCCAAAATCTGATAATGATTCATAGTGTGCTACACGTTAACCTCTCAACTGACTACTTGAGGGAGAACATAAGACTGGGCGAGAAAGTGTATTAGACTGCCGAATTACATGTACAAATACTCATTCATATATATACCACCCTATCCTTATGAAATTGACTCAATGACCACAATGGAAAGTATTTGACGTTCAGGTCACTTTTAATCGCCATCGATTGACATTTTTCTATCTCTGACTGATTCTCCATATCAGGAACATTTTGTACTTATTACAATTTTTGATAATACATCCAATGAAAATATGGTAGTTTGAATATTACTTCTTCTAAAGTTGTGAGTATCAGATAATCGGTAGAAAGAAAAGATCATATTAGTATTTTAGTTCAAAATGAAGCATGTTTAGTATGAATAACTCAAATTCATTGCTTCATATTATGAAAAACAAAACGAAGATAGTTGAAAGCATGAGTCAATTGAAGCTAGACCACCATCGAAAACCTGGAAGCACTGGACGGCCGTTTCGTCCTATTATGGGACTCCTCAGCAGTGCGCATCCACGAACCCGAGCTCGCGAGATTCGAACCCAGGACCTACCAGTCTCGAGCCAGAGCACTTAACCGATAGACCACTGAGCTGGCATCCAACGGTGTTAATGTCTAACTTCAACTGATCCACGTTGGATGCCAGCTCAGTGGTCAATCGGTTAAGTGCTCTGGCTCGAGACTGGCAGGTCCTGGGTTCGAATCTCGCGAGC
>NC_031495.1:13198720-13317726 GCF_000237925.1 Schistosoma mansoni
TTAAAAGTTTAGGAGCATGGATTTACTATTAAAAGCCTTTCGTTGGGTTAAATTGTTAAATTAGGAATTTTTAATTCATAAGAATAATATTTTGGATTTTTATTAGTCAATTAATTCATCACAGTCGACGTCACCCTTGGACTCGAACCCAGTACCGTTCGCTTCAAACGCCATCGGATTATCCATTTAGCTACTGAGTCCTGATAGCCACCTGCTTGTGCAATGGGTGAAGTTTTAATTCACATGGTATTGTTTACTTGTACTGGTTACTTGGTTCGAGTCCCAGAGTGAACATCTACTCTGAGATGCAAGTACATCCAGCTGACGAGTCCCAAATAAGACGAAACGCGCTTCCTGGGTATAAAGTTCATAACAATTTTTGTATTTTTTCCTGAATTTAGTTGCATTAGTTGTATTATGAACCAAATTACTACATTTTTGTATTTAATAAAAACCAAGCAAATAAATTATTCCATAGAAAATGTACTAGATTTCTGAGATTATAAATATTATTCAGTTCATTGAACTGATAGAATCAAAAAGTTTTAGCTGTAGATCAACATCGAATGGGGATCTATTGAAAACCAAATTATTTTACATTGTTATCGGAAATAAAACAGAACTATTTTTTGTAGGGACTGTTTATGTATTATTGAAAATGTACAGAAAATCAGACTTTGACTTGTACATTCAATGAATAAAAGCTAGCAATATGGAAAGAAATAATCCACTTATATAATAATGATGTAATAACATAGAACAATTTTATTTTAAAATGGATGAATTATAAGAGTAATGTAAAAGTGATTTGCATTATTCAACTTTTCTTAATTATATATTTCAATACATATTTACTACTCAAATGGAATATCAGCATACCCTGTTGAATAGCTCCAGTTTATTTCTTTGCTTTTGAAATATACTAAAAAGCACAAATACAATGAGGTAACACAAAATTACATTAATGTTACATTAATGCATAACAACTAAAATGTAACATTATATAATTAGCCTAACACGCAGACAGACATGTAATCAAACGCACGCACACACATACATGATGCATATCTTACATTGCTTGTTTATTTTGTACAAATGTAAAATCATCTATATTAGATTTGTGTAAATTATATTGATGAGGATGATAAGTAAAGAAATTGGAATGTTTTAAGAAATTACCATTGGAGTTATGACCATGATTTTTTTGTATTGTAGACCAATTGGATACATTTACATATCTATCTAGTTTATAATCATCCATTTGTTGATTATTTAACTCATGTTGTAATCTATTCTGAGTAGTATAAGTTTCATTTAGATTAGAAAGAGTTTCATTATCTATATATAAAGATGTTGGTAAAGTGTCAATTTTATCCTTCATATATTGATCATTACCAAGAAAAATTGAGGTAGATGTTATTAAATTATTTGAATACCCTGTATGACATAATGAAATATTTTGTT
This sequence comes from Schistosoma mansoni, assembly GCF_000237925.1. Taxonomy (NCBI): domain Eukaryota; kingdom Metazoa; phylum Platyhelminthes; class Trematoda; order Strigeidida; family Schistosomatidae; genus Schistosoma; species Schistosoma mansoni. The sequence continues at coordinate 13,200,185 of NC_031495.1, forward strand.
GATATTGATTTTGAGAAAAATGATTATTTTGATCGTATTCTTGTTTATCCAATTTATTAATTTTGGCATTCTCTATTGATTGTAATAAATTTGGTTCATTTGTTGAAGTAGATTGTTCATAATATGAAATATGTGTGTTATATTCTTTAAAGTGTCGATTTTGTGTACAACGATAAATAAGAAAACCAAATGAACTAATTAAAATTAAACCTGTTAGAATTAAACAGATAAATAACCAAATATTTAATGATTTTGTAAATGTTATTATTGTTGGTTGAATTTTAGAATTAGGCAATAAAGTATTTGAATGTGATGATGCTATAAGAGGTGATGGATCCAGTGAGAAATCATTTTTAGTTGTACATGATAAACACTTATTTTCATTTTTATTAAGTATATTGAAATCTGTAAGAAAACCATTTGAAATCACAAGTGGACTGAAGATCGAAGATGAAGATTTTGACAGTTGTAACTGTTTTTTTCTTTTACGTAGATTGGATTTACTGAAAGAATATTAGAACAAAAAAAGTTAATTGAAGGTTCAGTGTTTGCTAAGAGAAATGAAGTGTCTAGATTCAATTGCAATGACTAAACGTTTCATAATAAGATGATACAGCTTTCCACTAATTTCTGATTTTGGATGACTGTTTTACTAAGATTATTTCTTGATGTTAACTATGAAAATTAAAATGTTAAACAGTGACAAGGTAAGCTTCAAGTTTGTCAGTGTGTTCGAGCTGCTTATTCGTATAACTGCTCCAGAGGTCAGTTTGACGTGGGCTGAAAGAATCATTTAATAATTGTTTATGAGTAATACTAGGTATCAAACAATTTCTACCGACAATATGATCGCTGTTCACCTAGTTTCACTCAAAGGTAGACAGATGCAACAATTTTCGCAAAAATGTATGTCTATGAGATTAAATTCACTAAGTGTTGTGTGCTTGTATCTTCCATTATTGTTTAGGACTACAATTGATCAACCTCCTGTTGGCATTTGTGAATCCTGTGTGGATTGCCTCGATATTGCCTTAAGTCACAAGCATTATAAGCAAAGATGGATAGTGGATAGCAGTGGAATCCAGGAAGTGTGTTTCATGAACATCAACTCTGGGATCCCGGTATATATATATATATTTAAAAATGACTTATCCAATAATAAATGCAGCTACTTAAACGTTGAATTAAAGTAATTTGATTGAAATTTTGATCATACGAACTAGTAAGCGTTTTTACTAATCAGTTTAAACGTATCATACTTATCACAGAAGTTGAAGGTGATAGGTTAGACTTCAATTTTTTGTTTGCTTGTAAGTACAAGACAAACCAATGGACGTAACATATAACGGTTTGCTGTATAATTTCTAATGATTTCGTAGCTGAAACTAATCTGTATTTAGAAACAACTTTAGAGATATATGGGTTGTTTTATAATTCCATTTCTCGAACTCAGTAAATAAGATTGGTTTAAATTCAGATTTGAAGACGGAGAATCACTGTTTAAACTATCATCAACAAAGTAGTTTACCTTTAAACTACGTTTTAAAGTGCTTTATATTAAAAATAAGAAAATTATACATAGATTATGAAAGCTGCATGAGATGTTTTTTTCTCCAAAAAGGTACCATACTCTTGTAGTATCGATTGTTGTGTTAAGCCCGTATACCTTATTTTTGCTTCTGGACAAGCCAATTTACCTATCCATCTTAAGTCATGTTTTGCCCTTGTTAATTATTCGCTTATTAACCCTGACTATTTTTTGTACGAGCGTATGTGTGTACACTTTCTTATCCTATTCATTGAATGTCTGTAACTTATTCTTGTCTGACTATAAATACTGATTAACGCTTGATTAAAGCGAGTTGGCTTACCCGCCATCTCCAATGCGTGTCATCTATGTTTTGCTCGCTGATACTTGCTCATGTGCTTATAACTTTTTGGCCTGCGTCATTTGTCAATAAAACTGTAGTTGCCGCTTTTCTTTGCCTTCTGATTTTACACACCGTTAAGATTGGAATTATAACGGTTATCGAAGTGAACGGTTAACGAAGCTCAGCAATACACTCTTTTATACATTGAGTATTAGTAGTACATATTTAGTACATAAAAATTACTGGTATAAAATCATAGTATGTAATATTGTAAAATTCCGATGATTCTATACAACGAAAAAAAATACTTACGTGTAAAATGGACTATTTGGTCCTAATTTCAATTGAAATGTATTTGTATACTCTACTTCGGCGTATCGCGTAACTTTAACAAATGTCAGATGTTGTAAACCAGATGCAAGATCAGTTAACCGTAATCCATTGTAATAGACCCCTAAAATAAAAATGTAATCATAATGAGAAACAGAGGTCTGCTTCCATTATTTAATGAAGTAAAAAAAACGAATAAATGACGATCTAGTTAAGATGCGCACATGTCAATTGCGACTGATCAACCTTAGTAACGAGAAAACACAAACCCTTACACATGACGGTGTTATCCCTAAAAATGTTTTGTTCTATATCTTGCTCTATAAATTATAGATAATTCAAACTATTCGTAATTAACACACACATTAAAAATGAGGTATTCTAATATAGACGGTTAGTGAGTATTGTAGTATTCTCATAGTTTGAATCACATGCTGACATTAGCTAGACCCCGAGTGAAAACCAAGAAGTGCTGAACAGCTATTTTGTCATAACATACGACTCCTCAGAAGTAGGCCGAAGTTCCTGGCATCAATCTTCGGAATGGTTATGGATGTGAACTTCTGAGAAGTTTCATACTGTGAAGAAACGGCTATCCAATCTTTCCTGGTTTTTAAAGGTGGTTTTGCTAAAATCATTTCGTCACTTAAACTATGAAAATGAAGTATTTTACCGATAAATGATTCTCTGCAAAAATTAGTAAACGATGAAATTTCAATGGAATTTTAATTATTTTTAATAGTTTACCACGATAGTGAATAATGCCAAGAATAAAAATATAGATCCGTAACAGTCATTTGATTGCTACAACTTATCTAATTTCAAGTTCAGTTCATTACCATTTATTGATCACTTACATTAATTTTCACGTTAAAATTGTTTCATGGATCCTAAAGAACAATCATTTGTAATCTTATCGTCAATTATTATAAAGTTATGTATAACACAAAAGCTGACTTACATATTCAAGGAATAACGATTCTTAATCAACTAAGTTATATTTACTGTTTTCAAAAACTTGACTTCAGTACAGACAGTGTAGTGAACAAAAACACGAGCGGGGACAATCGAATGTCATTTAGCACAACATTACAGAATATCTCATTAAAATATGAGAACCATATAGTGAATAGTTAATTTGCAGAATAACAATCATTTGTCTAAATTTGACTGTTTCTTCTGCAAATATCCGTTCATAGTCTTCGATTATAATTGTTCATGCATTTTCGTACCAATTGCGTGCCGTTCCCGTTCTCTTCTTATTGATCTTCTATGCTCGACCATCACCATATACTACTTATGTGGATATCAGTAACCCACACCACAACAGTATTTTTGACAGACAGAGTATCAAAGAAAACTATAATAACCTTTTCTTAATGGTATACACTACTCAGTTATGCTCTGATAGAAATCTCAAAGGATCATTAGTGTTAAACTCCAAAATAATTTCAATTATTGTCTTCTAAAGAACGTTGAATGAATGGAACAGTTTTAACAAAAGTTTTTTTGTGAAGAACATCACATTTCTATAAAATCACAAATTAATAGGTATGAAAAAGACAGATAGATAAAGATGCTGAAGTTTGTCTATGATAAAAAAGATAGGTTTTCAATATAAAACTAAGCAATATGAATTAGTATTGATATATATTACAAGATTTGTTAATACTTATTACGTTCGAAACATTATACTGTTTATTGCTAGTTCCGATTATTAGACTGTCCTAATCTTACAATCGTATTATTGCTATTTATTGTTGATTGCCTCCATTCATAGATATAATTTCATTCTATATTCTAAATGAGTCGTCATCTTTCTCACATATGTTGCTTCCCATACTCTTTGTGGTACAAAACATACATATACAAACCAGATACTGATCTACTAAATGTTAAACGTCACAAATATATTTATAATAAAAACTATATGTATAATCATAGGACCAAAAGGAGTAAATCATATACCTGTTACATAACCTTGTATGAAATCAGAAAAATTTGACAATGGTGAATGGCCCAACCAAAGATAGCGTGTTTTCAAAAGCGAACCAAATTCATCTAAAGTATAAAACAAACAACTGGGAAATGAAAGTCTAAAACAAAATCGTTTTACTAATTAGAGTTTCATTAACAAAAATGACCGAGAAACTGTTATTTTTTTAATTATACGCTTTCTTAAAATATTTTGAGGTTATGGACATTTCAGATTTCTGTAATATCTATGGAAGTGAGTATATTGACTGATTAACCATTGGTAATCAATCTCATGTTTATTTAATCCTTGATAAGGATCTTAATCTAGATAACATATCCAACATGTTCACCTGTTGAAATGACTAAACTTTACTTGAATTGTATTTTGATGTTATATGGATGGAGGTAGATGACAGGAAATATTTGATCGAGGTTTTGTGTTGGTTTGCACTTACAATTAAGCCGCATATACAATATTAAAGAAAATAATGTTCTTTGTGAGATTCCAATCCCTACCAAGACGGCAAAAGTACCTTGCTGACAAGTACCAACTATTAAAAAACATAGGTTCAGGCTTTTCTGGCTACTACCCACAATCGTCCAACGTGTAAATAAGTTTCGTTGATTATAAGTGATTTAAATAGTTTTTTTTCTTTCTTGTATTGTTAATCTATTTAACGGTATCTCAATATGAATTAAAAATATCAGTTATTTTAGAAGTATTTCTATTTTTCGAATGTTAACCCCTCTTGATACTCTGTAATAGCTACTATAAAGTGTAATTATGCATTACAAAACGTGATCAAGTATTTTCATAAAACTGTTTTTTTAATGTCCAACTTCCTAAACTTCATACTTGTAGTTCTCTTTGTTAACTTGGAATGGAGTAAGAAGAAATAGTTGAATAGAATAATTTAGTGACCCGATATGTGACTTAAATTTGATCGTATAATTGTCGTTATAGACTTGTACATGTCGCCAATCCTCGCTTATAGTTATCTACTTCAACTGCGTTAGTGAATAACGGGGTTAAATAAGTCAAATACGAGAATGGATCTCGAATACTTATATTTTATACAATCAATGATCCAGACAGATGATCAAAGAAACGAAGTGATGAAAACGAAGCGAAACGAAGTGATGCGCTGTAGTGAAGGCGTGTGAGCCAACTCGATTTACCCAAGCGTAACTCAATATTTATAGTCACACCAAAAATAAGTTACAGACACAGTGAACAGAGTACGTAATTAACACACGATCATATAAAAAACAGTCAGGGTTAATAAGCGTATAAGTGATAAGGTCAAAGTGCATCTTGAAAAGAATGAATAGATTAGTCTGTCCAGAAGCTAGAATAACCTATGTGGGTTTGACATAGTGCCAGCCCCTACAATAACATGAATCCCTTTGATTTTATTAGATTCTCTTTATTTGGTGTACACAAATACACAGACGTTAATATATTTAAACGAATGAAATGGTTAGAAGTGAATGTGTATGATAATGTTAAGCTGAAGATTCGAATACGATTTTTAAAATTGTCGCAAATTAACAACAGTATAAAAGACAAGATGTTATATCATTATTGATCAAATTTATTATCCTATTTTTAACTAACTGATCTCAAATTATGTTATTTTTAGTAACTTATAATCTACTGTAGTGTCGGTTGATATGTTAAGCCTACATACCTTATTCTAGGTTCCAGCCCAGCCAATTTACTTATCCACCTTGAGTCACGTTTTGACCTTGTTAATCATTTACTTGTTAACCCTGATTATTTTCATATGAGCGTATATGTGTACACTTTCTTATCCTATTCATCACATGTCTGTAATTTATTTTTATCTGACTATGAATATTGATTAACGTTTGATTAAAGCGAGTTGGCTTACCCGCCTTCTCAAATGCGTGTCGTTTTCGCTTCGCTCTCTTCTATTCGCTTCATCCCTCTGATTTCCTTTCCAGATCAATAAATGCACAAAATATATATATTCGAAATCCATTCTTGTATTTGACTTATTTAATTCCATTATTCACCAGCGCGGATTAAGTCGTGTATTACGTATGAGGATAGAGAGGATGTATATTTTGACAACAATCATTCATACGATCAAACTGGAGTCAGATCATGGCTCCTATACTACATTCGACTAATCCATTACACTATCAATTAATTCTTAATTGTTTGTTTGTTTTTTTTTCTACTATTGTCAGTATTCGAGAATCTTCTCTTATACATTGTATTGATTTGCAAAACACTTTTTAGCCTTATTTAGACCTTAACTCCACTATAATCACTAATATCCACTTGTAATCAATCTCCCTTACCTAAATATTGCTGACATCTGTGTATACTATTGATTTTAAAATATTATAGGCTGTAAGCATCATCTAATGAGACTCTAATGACGTTAAATGAATTCATGTCATTCTTCTTCAAGCTTTTTTCATGCTGTCTTCAACTTCACTTGTATTAAAGTAATAACCAATGGATTTACATAACTAGTCTCTTCTACTATCATCAGTACTATTACTATTTTGGTATTTGTTTAAATAGCTTCATCTCACTGTACAAATGTGACATAGCAACTTGAAGCGATGCAAGTTCTTTGCAGGTAGTTTGTTTCATATGACCGAATGACTGTCATTTCTAGCATATTCCAACTCTCCTCTAATTGACATCAATTTGTGAGTAAATGATATTATAAAAACCGGCCGTTTTGTCCTATTGTGGGACTCCTCAGCAGTGCGCATCCACGATCCCGCCTCATAGTACAACTACTGGAAACCGAAAACACATTGGAAAGTTGTGTTGTCCTATTACTAGTATCCTCAGCAGTGTGGACTCAGAAACATGATAGAAATCGTACTGAAGGCACCCAAATCTCCAGAAGAACACTCAAGCTTTCGATCACTGAGCTGTTATCCAGTGGTTCGGATCTCTAACTTCAAGCAATCTACTATATGGCTCAATGACCATACAATTTATCCATCTATATTACTCATGAAAGTATATTTCCGTTGAAAGCTCATTTAATACAAATGAAAGAGTGCTATAAAACGAACTAATCCAATTATCTTTTAATAACCTAATTGAACTGTAGAAAATAGGATATTTTAACAAAAATCAGTGACCGATAAACGATTAACCTACTGTACAAACGATAAACAGTTTGATATTGATCTACTTCAAGGAGAATCTGATTCCTGGATCTAATTCCCCGAATCCTATGATAATATCCATCTTGTACATTGATCTTTGGACCATCAATAACAATCATTGAACCATCCAATAAAAATTTCATTTTTAAATATCCTTGTTCCTGTAAGCATTAAATTGTTTATTTTTAATAAATATGCATTAATAATGGGCCTATACTGCAAAATGGGATGGAAACTGATAAATACTGAAAAAAGTAATACATTAGTATCCTGTATATATTTTCTGGTGATTAAATCATTCAACAGTAAGTAAATGGAATCAGTCATAATAACGTACTGAAATCCGTTGTAGAATAAATGAAATTTAAATTTGCTGAAAAATCTGGATTTCTTCCAAGAAACACAATACTCTTACATTCTTTAATCACTGTGTAATGACCAATATCATGTTTGTCTGATCTTCGATTCAAGTTTGCTTTGATAATAAGTGCCAAACAGCATGAAATCTATAACATTGATTTTTCCAAAAACTATTTTCAGTTATCTAAAATCAAACCAATGTGTCTAAGCCCTTATGTTATCTCTAAAACACCTGTGAGTGAAATAAGTTATGCTCAAAAGAAGTAAAACCATCGTTTTACGATATCTAGAAGGAAATAGTAGTTACCTAAGTGTATCCTTGGAATATCAGATTCAACTCTCTAAACTATTCACAAACAGCCTGACATCGGTACACCCAGAGTCAACTCCATGTTCAGTTCATTGTAAGTCATCGATGAGAAGATTAAGTTTACAGTATTTCATTCTCGATGAAAATAATAATACACTTGAAAATTAACTTTATATCTTACTGGAAGCTTCTTGGATTACATACTATTAGTGTTCTATCAATACGTTTAGACATCTCACCAACATATTATGTAAATAAGCACACTAAAAATACTTTTTCTATCACACATATAATCTAGCCATACAAAAATAATCATCCACTTACCAAGTAGACATGAAGATAAGTCAAGTTATTCTGAAATTGATTTTCAGTAAATAATAAAGTGATAAAATCATTATCCATTGAGTTCAACTTGTCAGGATGATGTAACATTTTTATATCTAATTGTAGTCCTATAGTGAATATATCATTTATAATATATAAATCATTGTGCTCAATTTGAAATTGTACAAATCCAGTATATTGTTTTGTATTAGTTAAAGTTCTATTAGGATTGAACGAATGAGCATTGATTGAACCGATTTTACCAAAATGCAAAGTCGTACCAACTAGTTAAAAAAGCCATAAAAGTTAATTATTTGACTAAATGTACATAGTTCAAGTTTATTTCTTAGTTTTACAAGTATATTTGTCATCATAGATTGATCTTAGTTAGACAACTATTGATGGTGAGAAAGCACTGGGTAGTTGTTTCAACCATTCCAAATGATGGTAATGATTATTGAAATTGGACATGTAAACGATTGGAAGCCATGTCAGTGACATTAGGCTTAAGCGCTCACAATGAGGTCAAATACCCTGGGTTCTGTCCCTGATGGGGTCGTAATCGCACACCTTTAAGGACAGGAAGCTGTCCAGTGATTCCTAGTTTACAATGATCGTCAGTCCGCAATCTTAACTAAAAAAATCCATTAGCTTCCTAAACCCCCTGTAATAGTATTTACAACCATACTTCATTACAAAATTGAGAAAAGAAATTGTTGATTAATTCAATGTGATTACAAAATAAGAACTATGATAAGAACGGAATTACTTATGAGGAGACTGAAAACAATGACGATGTCAGAAGTGTGTCTTGTAATCAGTTTTGATACATTTGCTGTGATCACCTATCACTTCAGAAAACACCGTAACTAGTTAATTGACGTATGGGCAAGAAAATTACCAGTTGGTTTGTCGTAATCCACATAGAACCTGGGACACATGGATAGGGCGTAGTTGTCGAACTATATCAAAGTGATAGTAAATTGATCTTTATCATTTCGACCGATTATGGGCCATGTCGCCCAACATCTTCAACCACCGATTTGGATGATCGCGTAGACCTAAACCAGATAGTCTGAACCAACCAATACGACCTAAACCAACAAAGAATAGCTTCATAGACTGATGCCTTAACTTAGTTCGATCAGATTCCCAGCTTTCATTAAACTTCTCCCACATTAAAAACAGAGCGTCGAGGTAGGTAATAGTTAGAGATTTGTTAATCATGTTGCAATCACTTCAATTATTGAAAATATGCCTTGGACGTTAACAACGCTTCAATATAAGATCCTTATTCGGTTTTTTGTAAGTTCAAGTATTCAACTTAACACCGCATGATCGATTAAGTTAAATAAAACCCACCTTCGTTGAAGAATTTTGGCTTGAACAAAAAGTTCTGGTATATATCACTTACATTTACATAAGCATAACTAAATGAATAGAATTAGGCAGATCAGATAGACAAAAAATATAAAACTTGAGTTAATGATGAAACTGTCAATGCATTTAATTGTAAATAAAACATATTAGTCTATCGGTATTTTTACGACGATACTTTGGCCTCATAAATTCATCAGTCCTTTTAAATGACTTCAGTTCATTCCACACAATTTCTAGCATTACCATTGTATTATAGGAATCCAATAGAATAGGGATTTATCTTAACATTTTAGACAACATATATGTAAAAAGGTTACTCTACATATATTCATTCATCATCCTCCCTTACATCTTGAGTTTCAACAGTGTTCTGAAAAGTACATTGCTTTTCGAAACATATTCTTCATATTTAGTAGTTTACACTACTACAGACACTACCATTATGTTCATAATATAGTTCCGCTGATATTTTGTTACCAATTTTAACTGACCGGTGTTTATGCCATGTCTTATATTGTTTTAAACTGACAGACCGCCTTCTAAAACCTGTACTCGCTACCTGTACTTGCTACACAAGGTTATCAATATCCAATTAGTGAGGTGGATCTTTCACTTTTGAAATTTTGGTGTACAATTTTTCTACTAAAAACTTCATTTTCGTGTCTGAATTTATCCTCTACCGCCTGTAATTAACATGTCAGTGTAGCGCAGTCCAAAAGTTTAAATGAAGAACATTCACAAAAATTAGGGCTAGAAATGAAGCTTATAATAAAAATTACACTTTAACATCTAGCATTCACTTACTAACTGAGCATGAAAATGTCAAAGGTACTGGATACAACACACTTATTGAATATTGAAAGTGTTAAAGCTAATCTCAATCCATAAAATTCTAGATTGAAATAAAATAACTTTACCTTCGTCACATTGATGACCTTGAAACGTAGTTAAATCACATGCACAATAAAATGTATTCAATCTGTTCAAACATTTTCCATCATTATAACACATGTTTACATTTTTCGAATCATCGCTAGAATCAAAATCATGAAAACTTGAATAAAATGGAGAGATATTATTATTTTTATTTTCTGATGATGCACAACCAGACGTCATTGGTTCACACCCATAGACTATATAATCATTACAATCAAGATTCGGATAAACTTTAGCCATTTGTAGAAGATTGATTGTTGGATGGCCATTGAATTGAAAATTGGCAATACAACCCTATTGCATAATTTTTTATTGAATAAAAATAAGATAACAATTAGTAAATATTAGAATTTGTAAAAGCGTATTACGTGGTCGTCAAGCTTATCCTCTTTAATAGTTTCCATCACCAATACATTGTTGAATATTAGACATTGTTGAAAAACTTGACTACAGGGGTGTTACGCAGTTGTGAGAATCATAAATGTAAACCGCAGCTAAGCTGTCTGAAAATTAGGTGCTTATCAATCTTATCAATCAAATTTATGACCTGTTTCTAATATGTTTGAAAATAGATTAATTTGAATTTTTGTTTTACATAAGTATCTCGGTGTTGGTTTTGATTAGCTTTCATCATCATTCAACTGTGCGTTTCATAACTCTCGGCTACACATCACAGTCACATCATTTTATACGTGTGTACACATACATATGTAAGTGGGCAAATATAGTGGTTCATACTTCGTTGCTTTGTATTGCACTATAGATTGTGTTTTTTCTCAACTGTGGTATATTCAGCTCAATTATGTTAAGCATTCATTTCAACTCCAAACTATATTATTTACATCTGTAAAAGCTGATAACAGTTTAGAAAATTGATTTTTTCGTTGGATCAGTCCTCGAAGAGTATATACTTGACGTCTATTTTCAATCTCAAAATGTTTATTCATATTTTGACTTTAAACTATGTGCTACCAAAATCATCTTTGGCTTAGTGGTCAAGGCTTTTGAACTTCAACAACTAGGTCCCAAGCTCTACTTCGGTTAGGTAAATTACATAGTAACAATTACACTTAGAGTGTGACTCGAAATTAGGTACATTAATATGTACCTAGTGAGTTGCAAACAGTCAGAAATCAAAGTGATTGATAAATATCATTACCGTGGTTCGACTTGATGATTCAAATAAATCCAACATTGAATGCATGGTTTGTTAATAACAATAATGATCTATTTGCATTATCTTTATGAGTAAAAAACTGAATTTGTGATGTCTGACAGTTTAGCGAAAGACACCTCATTAGAGTATAAATATACAACAATTTTTTAAAGAATTCAAGTTAAAGCATTTCGTTTATTCATTTATTTACTTAGCTATTCTCTGAAGAAACGATTTATACCAAGCTGAGAAATGTCAGCATTGAATCCAACAATGTTGACGATAATTGCATGATGCTAACGAAATGTATATCCTATTTAGCTTCATAAATCTTCCGTGGAAATTAGAAGTTGAGCATGAGAGCATTTTTAGATACATATATTTCATACAAGCATATGTGCGGAGGATAAAGAAGGTAAATATGGAAATCAGTAAATAAAGAGTGATTCAGTTTTTATGTAAGGCGAATACTGTATAAACTTCTAATAGCAATTTGAGTATAAATATATAGATAGATATGAACCAGACACACTTAAAAAGTAGTCGATTTCCACTAATATGGTCACAGATAATAGAGGAACATAGGAAAGTCACAAAATACCTGATCAGGTTGAAATGATTTAATCGATACGGTTGTTTCAATAATAACAGATTATATGATAATTGAATTCTCCACAATAAAAAATCTAACAAAGTTAATCACAATAAGGAGTCCACAATAGGACGAAACGGCCGTCCAGTGCTTCCAAGTTTTCCTTGGTGGTCAAGCTTCAATTGACTCATGATTTTAACTATGAAAATACTAAATCTCCACAAAACCCCTTCTGATTATAATCACAATGAAACAATTTCATATTTATCATATTTTGTAATATTACTTAAAATAATATGTCATGAATTAGGTTGAAATAGTTTCACTATATATCAGTTACATTTTTTAGGATATTGACTAGTGAAAAATTTCAGTGCCTGTTTTATTTTATCTAGGAATCGACAGTCGATGTTCATTCTGTGATTTAAACCTAACGATGATTTACACCTAGTACTTCCAACATCAGTAAGCTATTTAGTTGGCTGATAAACCATGATAGTCATCAATTTATTCAACAGATATTATATTAATTTGCAGGGTTAGATTGTGGCTAGCAATGGAATCCAAGATGAGCTTTCCATCTTATTTAAGACTCCTCAGTTGAAAGTACCTGATATGTAGTTTATTATTATCAAAAGGGGTTTTTGTGGAGACTTTAGTAATTTTATATAGTTGAATCCACGAGTCAATTGAAGCTAGACCACCATGGAAAACCTGGAAGCACTGGACGACCGTTTCGTCCTATTGTGGGACTCTTCAGCAGTGCGCATCCGTGATCCCGCCTCACGAGATTCAAATCCAGGACCTATCAGTCTCGCACGCGAGTGCCTAACCACTAGATCACTGAGCCGGCATCCAACGGTGGTAATGTCTAACTTCAACCAATCCACAAAATTGAGCAACTGTGCACCATTGTATTCAGTAAGTTACTATCTCACAATAGACCCGGTTGAACTCCACTGGTCACTGTTTCTCACAAGAACTCCAGGAAATACCTTTTTGAAGCCATTCACTAGTGAGCATATGTTGATTATTATCAGAACGGGTTCTTGTGGAGATCTTAGTAGTTTTTTATAGTTACTGCTGAGGAGTCCTAAAATAGGACGAAACGGTCATCCAGTGCTTCCAGGTTTTTCATGGTGGTCTAGCTCCAAATGACTCATGAATTCAACCCTAATTTGTTATTGTTTATAAAAGTTCATACCTATAATTGAACAGTGAATAATAAAATCCTGAAAAACAATAAAACATCAAACTATTACATGCTATTTATTATTCTAAACAGAATGTCATACCTATTACAAACATCTTTAAATAAACTTACTTGGAAACCAAATCTTGATTTAATTTTGCCTTGGAATTTTATAAAATCTGACATTGAACAACCACCAATATTAATTATAGAATTTGAAAATAATTGTTTAATATTAAATATATCATTTAAATCTATATTAGTAGTAGTAGATAATTCAATTGATGTTTGTGTATTTATTCGAATGGTCAATGAATTATTTTCTTTATTCACCCTGAAATTATGAAAAATAAAATGAAAAAAATTGTTTTTTTTTAATTTACGAATATATATATATATAATATACCCAAGACAGAGTTGAATGGAGAATGCTGATGGGCGGCCTATGCTCCTCCACGAGGGGTAACAGTCGTAAGTAAGTATATAATATATAATAATTCAAAATACATACTTGGACTTATTATTATAGTTAAGTGAAACTACATGGTTTGATAATTAAACTTTACATTTTGATGAGAAGAATTAACTTTTTTCCGTAGGTTAGAAATTGTATATATAGATCATATATATAGAAAATCATAATGAAAGAATAAAGATCTCTTTAAAATGAGGAAGTAAAGGTGATAATTTGATGTTGGTGTGGTGTGTGCTAATGATGTCGACGAATATAAGTAGTATGTATCATCACCTGAAAGTGAAATGCCTGGCAATGTAAGGTTAAGAAAATCGAAGAAAAGAGAACAAGAACAGAGAATGATTAGTGTTACAACAAAAGAACAATGAACTCTGAGACGGTTGACTGATATTTCCATAAGGAACAGTGAGCTTTGAAACAATTGATTGACATTTTGCAAATTATATATTTACTATATGGTCTCAGATTTTACTAAGAAAGTCTGTAATTTTATGCTTAAATACAATCCCATTGTCTGCACTTGTGTTCTCGTTCACTACAATGGGATGCCGATGTCTCCACAAATTTAGACTTTATATATTTTTAATGCACATTTATTAGACAGGCGGTCCATGTTTTATTTTGATATTTGATAAGTTTGTCACCCGAATACTCATTAATGACATCCTATTCCCTAGATTTATTCTACTCTCAGCTGTGAACAGTACGGAAAAGTCACAAAGTAAGAGCAGATGTTTGTCTTGTGCAAAGAAAGTAAGAGTGTTTAGAGTTTTGTGGTTAAATTAAGAAACTTGCCGAAGTATGGTAAATAAAGTAACAACACAGGTAATAATTAAATCAGTATGATATATAATCCGCCGCTTTTCTGAAACTTCCAGGGAAGTTTCTATTGAATACTCAGTGAACGAGGTGATATTCATCCTTATTCCAGATTCTGACTGTGTTGTAGAATTCTCGGGGATGAGGATCTTAGGAATATTTGCTTGATGCTTTTATATTTTATGTATATAATTTCACATGGTTTCAAGTTGGAATAGTAAGCAATGATGCGAAGTACTTGACTGATCTTTCTAGAGTTCTAGTTAAAAATTTGAGAAATGGATTAGTACATTACTTGGACATGAGAAAATAATTATACCAATCGCTCACTGTATCTACTTGATGATGGTGATAATTAATGGACGATAGGAGGAAAATATAACAGGTCTAAAAATTCATCTATGATATTTTTCTTATAAAGCTTATGACTTCAGGCAATATCGACGTAGTCCGCACAGGATGCACATATGCCAACAAGAGACTGATCAATTACAGTCCTAAATAACAATGGGAAGATACAAGTAAACAACAACAAGTGAATATAACTTCACCCCATTGCACAAACAAGTGGCTATCAAGACTCAGTAGCTGAGTGGATAACACGATGGCGTTTGAAGAAAAAGGTACTGGGTTCGAGTCCCAGAGTGAACATCAATTCTGAGATGTAGGTACATTCAGCTGACGAGTCCCAAATAGGACGAAACGCGCGTCAAACTGGATTCCACTGCTAGCCACTATCCATCTCTGCTTATAATGCTTGTGAATTAAGGCTATATTGAGGCAATAAGCACAGTATGCACATATGCCAATTAGAGATTGACCAGTTGCAGTCCTAAACATCAATGGGAAGATTCAAACAAACAAACCTCAGTGAATTTAATATGTTATTATTGAATAAAAGACCAACAATAACAGCGACAAAAAGCCTTTCTTACTTGAATAATTCAATTGTATACCATTGTGAATCATTAAAGAATACTCTTTTATTCATTGACATGGCTGTTATTTTCTTTGTTATTAATTCATTATTAAAATGTATTGTGAATAATAATTGACTACTGATTAATTCAATCAGTAGAAAATTATCATTTAATTTATTTAAAATAAATAACAATATACCTTGATCAATTGATGTTTTAAAAGAAAACTTTACAAGTAACGGAACATTTTCAAAATGTTCATTGATTATTGAAAGATAACATTTGGATTGTTTAAATTGTATAGGAAAGTCATAACTGATTGGCCTATGTCTTACATTATATTGAAATAATTGGGCAGTAAATTCAATCACCCATTGATTAAGTGAGAATTCAAAGCTATTTTCCAAATTACTTTTATTTAATGGATATTGAATGGGTACATTGTTTTTCTTGTATGACAATAGTTCGAGACCGTTATATGAAAAATATGCAATATCACCATTATAACCATTAATTTGATTAATCCTAGGATTTATTGGTAATAATGACGATTCATATGAATTGGATGATCCAATAATTATTTGTTGAACGGGTAATTCTGTAATGGTTAAATTTGTCCCTATAGAAAAATGAAGAACAGGAAAGGAGAACAGTTTTTATTTTTCGGAATGTAAATTTATATTTTTGAAAAAATGGCTTCCAAAGAGTAGAATACGTTTGCAGAGATAATTCAGTTTGAAAATTTAACGTTCATCGCGATACTCGAAGGTTCATGATTTGATCCTCGATTGAGTTATGGCCATGCATTACTGACAAGTTCCATGCTCGGATAGGATAGTTATCTAGGGCTCCCTGATATTCGTCAGTCGTTGTTTAACTAAGATCTAGTCCATTTCGCATTTAACGCTCAACTCACTTTACACTTAGCTACTGACTTTACATAGCCACTGGTTGATAATTTGTTGACTTCAGCTTTAAGGAAAGGTCTGTTGCTTATGATTTTTAACAAACTAGCTCCCGACTACTGAACAGATAGATTATTAATAAACACGTCTCTTGATTATTATTCAGTTTTTAGTTTGTTTAGACATATCGTTTACATCATGTCGACTAAGCTATCAGAAATATTGCTTGTATTACAAAAGTTGTTCATTGTTTATAAGTTTAACTATTCTTAAATATTATTTGATATACATATGGTATGAGAATATCATGCAGTCGCGAGTGTAAGTTGTAGTATTGATTATTATTGGAGAAGATTTGCTGCTCAGATAGATACTTTTGGTATTGTTGAGTCTTCCAAGTTAAACAGTTTGATTGCAGAACATTCATCGTCGTTCATGATAATATCGACAGACCTTACTTCACGTTGACGTAAGCTTATTAATTATTCCTTAGGTCTTAAATCACTTTGTCATAGTGATTATCATCATAATTAATAACTGAAAAACAAGGAATGTTGAGAAAGCCTTAAAAACTGTTTTATGTAGGGTAGTATTTCAAGAAGTGTAGATAATCATCCTTATTTGACTTCAATCACAATGTAACAAAAGAAGTATTCAACTTTCTAGTAAAGGTATTACTAACTTGAATCTAATAAATACTATGTTGAGTTTTACCAAACTTTTTTTGAATTTCACCCTAATAAAGTGTAACAATTTATTCTCTATCAAAATAGTGTTGATTAGGAATAAACTAATATCAAATGGAAAAAGGGGTTTTATAGAGATTTTAGTAATTTTATATAGTTGAAATCATGAGTCAATTGAAGCTAGACCACCATGGAAATACTGGAAGCACTGGACAGCCGTTTAGTCCTATTGTGGACCTACTCAGCAGTGCGCATCCACGATTCTGGGTTCTAATCTCGCGAGGCGGGATCGTGAGTTTGCACTGCCGAAGAGTCCCACAATAGGACGAAACGGCCGTCCAGTGCTTCTGGGTTTTCCACGGTGCTCTAGCTTCAATGGACTCATGCTCTCAACTATATAACATCAAATGAACTAACACAAACACTGATTGATAAATAAGGAAATTTTGTTGTAATTTTTTAATAAACAAAATAATCCCATAAAGGGTATACATACGTTGACTAAATACATTTCTATCCAAATGAATAGTTATATATGAATTGTTATGAATCAATTCAAAATGATGCCATTTTCCATCGGATAAAAACACGGGTAATTCATATACCTTATGAAGGAAAAAAACAAAAACAAAGAAACATTCATGGTATTAAACAAATTATTCTTATGTTCTTTATTACATAAAGCTCACTGATTATGTAAGAACAAAAACAAACACATTTAATTAGTTGTTTTCAGAGTTCATCAACAAAATGATTTATTGTGAAATGAAACTGAAGTACGTGTAATGTTTACGATTGATCACACATATTGCAAACAGTAGTAGTATTAATGCAATACAAGTAGTATATACATATCTATGAGGAATCATGTGACTGAATTAAATATCAATATATTTAGTCTGTTGGCTGATAAAATAAAACATCTCTATAACTCAGATTTCGGATTCATCCCACTACATAGTCTGAATGAATTATGCTATTGGATAGTTTTTCCGTTATTAATCGACCAATCAGTATGATGTTTAATCGTTTTCTAGTCGTAACATTATATATATATATATATATATATATATATATATATATATCATTGTATTTTTATCATTTTGATAACTCTTAACAGTCACAGGTCATGAATTATAATCTGATATTTCTGTGCTTCATTATTACAAAAGCTATTGCTAGTACTAATCGCAGTCGTTTTTATTTATTATTTAGCATATGTTGCTCTTTAGTTCATTAAAATCAGATCAAAACAAATCGCAATCGGGTAATACCTACCAATAGGGATTTTCTCATGTAACTGACCCGTTCAAATATAATCTATGTCATAGTGAAAACAATTCATTATTATATGATCATTGAATTTGAACTTATAGATATGATTTTAGAAATTTACATTATTTCATGTTTGGTTCTACTACATTAGATGGATTCTGCCATGCATCATGTCAATTGACACTAATTAACAAGTCATACAAAGAGTTAAGGGAATTGAACTTGAAATGATAATATTGAAAATAGAGTCAATACAAAATGTCTCAAACCACTTCGTCTGAAAATCTCCATAAATAGCTATCTGTGAGACAAAACGTGATTTCTGCGTACAGAAGGAAGGAAGTTTTTTGTGATAGACTTCTCCTTTTAGTGAGAATTATTTTAATTTATATTTAGTTTTCGTTATGAGTTTATGACACTAAGAAACACTAGGCGACTATTTCATTCTAGTTGTGACTGTTCATCAGTGAGCATTCAAAATAACCATACACCAAAAAAATTCCAAACGTTTAGGGCCTTGAAGTAAATAGAATATTTTTCAGATCACAAAGTTGAAATCTACCAGTTTATTTTATCAATATCCATCCAGTCATGACTCTACGTATTACTTAAAAGATAGTCAAGTTGCTAGTTTCCAATAATCCTCCAGTTCAAATCAATCATTGGTTGAAATTGTCTTCAAATTGAAGTATTTTTAAAGAACTACTGAATAAATTAACTTTGGAATGAGTGTACATTTAGCTGCGGAGTCCTAAATAGAATAAATCACCCTTCCTTAATTCCATTGCCAGCCACAATCCTTCTATTCTAATAAGTTTCCAATTCAATGACTTAATCGAGGAAAAGCTCATAGCATACACATGCGTCGACAAAAAATTTTTTCCTGAATGTCAACAACGAGATTGATTCATTCTTTGTAAAAAATACATATTTAAAGAAAAATTGTAAATCTTTAGAATAAAAGGCATATCTAATTATTTCGCTCTTTAATACGTAATCTAGGTGGCCTGCTTGAATATCTGGGATACCTGTTCCTGTCATCCAGATATTTCAACAAGTTATCTGTCTTTTGTTTGTTTCAACAGATCATTATTAATTTCATGACTTATTCAGGTGCGTTTGTGAAAAGTTCACGACCTTTCACTCTACAAGTTAGGAAAGAGCACAATCAGAGACATTGTGGCTGCTGGCAATATACATCAAAAAGAATGTACATTATTCAGATGTCGATTCCTAAACTGTTCACATCTAATTGGCAATCACTCAATATTTATCGTCAAGATCGATCAAGAAATAAGAAACAGAAACTTGTTGAAATACTTTGCGATGAGAATCCTATGGTGCATCAAATATACAATCTTGAATAATAAATACGCAGCCGAATTCATGTTTTTAACAATTTTGATACTAATTTTCACAGTATACAATCATTAATAAAGCATTCTGTAATATCTATTATTTATAAAATAGAATGTATCGAATCTCTTCATTACAATTACAGATTATATTTAGTTGATTTTCATCTTATAAATAGTCGGTATTCATAAAATGTTTTGTTTTTCATAATTATATCTAATCTTTTATCAATAAACAATTTACAAATATCAGATTGGAATAATTTATCAACGGTACTGGGTTCAAGTCCTGTAAGGAACATGAACTCTAAGATGCAGGCGCATCCAGCTGACGGGTCCCAAATAGGACGAAACGCGCGTCTTCGATTCCACTGCAAGGTACTATCCATCTTTGTTTATGATTTATCATCCTGTTCTTTAAAAATAGGCTACCTTACGAAATAATATACCTGTTTTCTTTAAAAAAAAATATTACATCCATTATGAGTAAACTTACTTCATTTTTATTATCGACAATATATTTCACATGAATATGACCATTTACAAGTAATATTTGAAAACTGTCATGATTTGATCCAAACATCTCATTGTATACAATTTGTTGACCTGTTTTCTGTTGTTGTTGTGGTTGGTGTTGTATAGGTGAAATAAATTTATTGATTTCTTCATATGTGAATCTCTTCTTATTAATTTTTTGTGGTATAAACTTATCTATAATATTCACTTTATATTGTAAATCAGGTTCTGTGTATAAAATAGTTCCATTCAAATGATTTGTTTGAAACATAAATACAATCCATAATAATGATGAATATTGTTGAACTGGGAGTTGTATACGTATTAATTGTAGTCCATTGAAATGTAGAATCGGTGTAGCTTTATAATAAAATACATGGAATGGGAAGAGTATATTTATTTACATCTTCTAAATAATTGTTAAGTAAATATAAAAATATCCGTCTTAGGTTGAGTAGAATTGTTCGTCATAGCAATATTTAAACTAATAAAACGAAGATATGCATTGATGAATAGTGGCTAGCAGTGGAATCCAGGACGCGCGTTTCGTCCTATTTGGGACTCGTCAGCTGGAGGGCGTTTGAAGCGACCGGGACTAAGTTCGAGCCCCAGAGTGAACATCAACTGTGAGATTTAAGCACATCAAGCGGACGAGTCCCAAATAGGACGAAACGCGCGTCCTGGATTCCACTGCTAGCCACTATCCATCATTTCATATAAAGCTTGTGACTTCAGGCAATATCGAGGCAGTTCACACAGGACGCACAGATGCCAATAAGCGACTGATCAATTCCAGTCCTAAATAACAATGGGAAGATACAAGTAAACAACACCCAGTGAAAATAAAATGAAGAGTTTAAAATGAAACCGCAAAATCTCAGATAAAATAGTTCGTTTTTACTAGCTCATTATCATAACACCTCACTATTATATACGTAATAAAGTTCTATAATAAGCAAATTCGGACACGTGATGATGAGTTCTTGTAAAGAGATAGGTTGTCTACTACACCTAAGTTTATCTTCCAGATTAACTAAATCTATAGACTCACTTCAAATGGGCTCACACTAACCAAAGTGTGAGGAAATTATACAACTTCATCGTTGATCATACATTTAACACTAAAAATACAACAGTTGATGTAAAGGACACTATTAAAATTATATACTACAACATATCCAATCTAACCTATGCTTCAAAGTTTCACCTTT
The DNA here is from genome assembly GCF_000237925.1 of Schistosoma mansoni. Classification (NCBI taxonomy): domain Eukaryota; kingdom Metazoa; phylum Platyhelminthes; class Trematoda; order Strigeidida; family Schistosomatidae; genus Schistosoma; species Schistosoma mansoni. The sequence goes on from NC_031495.1 coordinate 13,221,940, forward strand.
AATACTGAGAAAAGTAAGGATTTATATGATCAAACTTAACCTGTGAGTACAGAAGAACACCATACGATCATTTTCATTTCCCTGATACATTGTTTAGTTAATTCATTTGCCAGTTATCTCAATAAACATGAAAGGATTGCTGTTTTTGTTCAGATTGTCATTGTTGACTAATGTTTTATATGTTTGTAGGTATCGATGCCAATGTTGGACTTGATAGTTTCAAATAGATTGAGCATTGGGTAGAATGTTAATAATAAATGTATTTTTGTTATATCCTACTGAGTAGAATAATTTCTGGTTAGCGTTTTTTTAGTGAGTTAGTTTTCTACGGGATGGGGTCGCTTACCACATGTCCAATCCCCCTCCTTTATCCGGTCTTGGGACCGGCAGTAGCCCCAGGGTAAACATAATATTTATGGATTCTAGGGTTATTTTGTAAAGAAATTTGTTTATGACTAAAATCACAATACCAGAAATATATATATATATATTATTTCCTTGAAAAAGCTTGGACCAGATTGACAGGCGAAACATTGGATTTACTTCAAATTCGTTCGCTGAGATTTTACAAATATATTATTCCTATTTATTGTCTTACATCAACTCAGCGCCCAAATACTGTGAAACTATTCGCTCTAATTTATACGAAAGTTCTTGTATGTACATATATGTGCTGTTAAGGATCACCTGTATCTCTACTTTCTAACAGTTCCAACTTTTAAATTTAAGAAAAAGTAAAAACAAGATGCACATATTGTCCTACTAGACATAACTCACATTCTTTTAGTTCAGATGAGTTATGTAAATATGAATTTGATAATCTCTCACTTTGGACATGATGATGTTGTTTATTTAATGAACATGATGAGCAAATAGTTGATAACATTTCTGTTGTAACATTATTATTAGTAGTATTACACTTTAAAGGAAAAGAGAAGTCTGTAATTGTTTGAATTCTTTCATCATGGATACTTTGTAAATAACGTATACGTGCTTGAACAGCTGATTGTAAATCCAAACGTAAACCATTAATTGTCACCCTTTTGTAAATAAAATGGAAAAAAATAAATAGACAACTTTAGTGCATTCGCAATATTTACAGTGGTTATGTATATATAAAGCCGGTAGTTGTAAGTATAAATAGATTATCATTTCAGAATACAATTTATTGATTAAAAACAATGAATTCATAATGTGAATCAGTTGTGATAATCTTCATATTTTCTTTTTTCAATATAAGAAACAGAGACTGATCAACCATTTTTGGTATATGTGCTTCTTGAGTGGAATGCTTCAATGATGTCATTATGTCATCAGCATTTATAAGTAAAGCTGGATAGTTAATGCAGTGAAGTCTAGGATACTCATTTCATTCTATTGAGAACTAACCGACTGAATGTACCTGTACCCCACAATTAATGTTCAGACAGTAACTCATATCCAGTATCTTCTTATTTAAACCCCCTAACTTTTTATCCACTGAGCAACTGAGTTCAGAGAGTTATTGGTTGCCACAACAAGAATTAATTATAGTTTACTTTTAAGGGTTTGAATCTTCCCATTGTTCATATTAATGATACTGTTTGACTATAATTTAAATAATCCAATCAAGTGATAATTTGTTGACTTTTAAACCATTGTTTATTACATACCTTTTGATTCGAACATGTCGATTGCATCATTAAATGCCTTTATTAATAAGATTTGTAGTTTAGTTAATTTATTTTAATCCCCATGATTAATATCTTTATTGATGATGAAGTTTTTTTTTACGTGAAAGCACTCTTTCATAAATCTGGTACAATATATACAGCTGTAGTGTTCTAGTCATTTAATACTTGACTAAAATAGGAGCATCCCAAATTAATTTTAATCAAATCTGAGTTTTTCAATTACAAGAACTTTAAAGATGATCAGGATAATTTAAAAGTCTCTTTTTCAAATAATCCCAAATGATAAAGAGTGGTTATTTCAGATGTTTGTTCATTTTAAGAAACTTACTTTAGATTTTAAATTATTTGATATGAATTAGTATTCAGTCTAATGCAATAACAAATTGAATTCTGACTATCTTGTTTCAAACTCAGTAGATTATGTGGATAGATTTAAATAAGATTTGTTTATCAGGTGAATATATTCATTGTGTTTCTGTTATATTGTGTGGGTGCGTGCGTGCCCTGTTTGATATATGAACGTGATAAGACCGCCTATCAGAGAGCAGTGATTTTATCGATCGACCCAATGACACACAAGACCCATGCGAGCAGTCTAGAGCATTTGTCGGTCCTACTTTCTGCCTAGCCCACCCAGTGAAGTCCACAACACAAATAACAGCCTCTGCAATATGAATCATTGTATTTCAAACACACTAGTTTTATATACCAATCAAACTCACCACATCATACCATAAAATAGAAAATAACATTTGTACAAGATTCGGCCAAATGTGGCTGTGAGTAGGGGGAACAGTAATTAATGGACTAGGGATAACTCAAGAATGGTAAATCGTATAGTAATAGTTCATAGGTCAAAATAAAGCTTATGATAAGAGGGACACGAATATGAATAGTTTAGTTACTTAACAATTATACAATAGGAAATATACATAACATATTTGTCCATAAGTACTTCACGAAGTTACCATTCATAAATCGCCATCGGATATATAGCAGTTTCAGTTCCTAAGGTAGAAGATCAACTTGTGGATTTTGATTGGTTGTTTTAAGTAAAATCGTTAACGTTCTTTTCTATTTCGAATAGACACTAATAAGGCTGACCAGAACGTTGATGCAAATTGTGTTACTAAACTATAGAGTTTATGGAATATAACATCACTAAAAAAGATTTTTTTTCCTAACTTCCTAATCTGTTAAGACAGAATTTATTTCCATGAAATCACTTGTGAAAAAAAATGTAGATTCACCTTATTCTATATCATCCACGACCTCATCGAGGATCGAACGCATGACCTTTGATCTCAAGCGTACGAATTTCCAGTGTGAAGCTGTAACTAGAGGGGGACTGGCTATTTTGAATGTGAAACATTTGTACATCGCAGGCTATGTGATATGATAGAGTATTCTCTTAAACTGATTAAAATTCAGTATCTGTATCATTAGATTCAATCTCGCTGATCTAGAGGTTAATCCCCCGCGTACTAGACTGAAGTTCGCAAGTTTAATCCCAGATAGGATGGTGGATGTACACTGTTGAAGAATCCCATAGTAAAACAAAAGAACTGTTCAATACTTTCTGATTTTCACTAGTTATTTGACTAATATCAGTCCGTGACATAAAATAGATGTGGTAGTTCTTTTAAAATAAATATTAATATGGTTTTATATTTCCAATAAATAAGTAGTTACAATTTCTTTGGCAAAATAATTAAGTCCCTGTCTTTAATTAAGAATAAGAACATAAAAAATTGCATTTATTTCATTTGAAAAGAATATAAAATAAGAATTCTTCTTTTTCAAGTTATAATGATTCAATGTAAAGAAAATATTCTTTGAAGTTAGTATTATTCAAGTTTGCAACTGATAATTCATATAAGCAAAGATGGGTAGTGGCTAGCAGTGAAATCCAGGACGCGCGTTTCGTCCTATTTGGGACTCTTCAGCTGGATGTACCTGCATCTCAGAGTTGATGTTCACTCTGGGACTCGAGTACTAAGTGATAATTCATATGTTTAAAATTGATTACAATTTTTCAGTGGTACTGATACTTATCACCATGGTAAATACATCAGAGCAAAATGTTTCTGATAAAAGACAACATGTACCATATCTAAGTATAAAACGATGTATCTTTTATGTCTACGGAATAATTAATGACCATCTGAACTCTTTAGTTCAATGAAAAATTGTGATGTTTATATGAACTAATGAATCATTTGTTCTTGATTTGTGCCTGACTTCAAATTCTAAATACAATATGTTTGTTAGTGTCCATCTAGTTCTTCTGGATCTAAATTACGTTATTTCGGGAATTCTCAATTTGTACACAAATTCAAATACTTTTAACTATCACAAAAATGTTTATGTGTTTGATGTAAAATGTAATATGTTCGAATTCTTGTATGAACATCAATACTGGGATCTAAGTACGTTTAGCTGATTAATTTTGCATACAACAAAACATTTATTTTAATTTCAATAGTTGAGATCATGAGTCGATTCAGGCTACACCACTATGAAAAAAACCTGGAAGCACTGGACGATCGTTTCATCCTATTGTAGGACTCAGCAGTGCGCATACACGATCTCACTCGCGAGTTTCGAACCCAAGCGCTTAACCACTAGACCACTGAGCCTGCCCGCATCCAACGGTGTCAATGTCTAACTTCAACCTATGCACGAATTTGAGCGACACATCCACCATTGTCTTCAGTGAGTTACTATCTCACAACAGACCTGATTGAACTCTACTGGTCACTCCTTCTCACTAGAACTCCAAGAAATACCACTTGAAGCCAGTCACTAGTGAGCACATGAATAATATCAGAAGGGGTTTGTGGATATTATAATAATGTCAATAGTTGAGATCATGAGTCAATTGAAGCTAGACCACTACGGAAAATCTGGAACCACAAGACGGCCTTTTCGTCCTATTGTGGGACTCCTCAGCAATGCGCATTCCAAAAAACAAAAAAACCAACATATTTCCAGTACAAACAATAACAAGATAAATAATTTAATATCAATGTATTTGATTAATATAATTTTTCTGAACAAAATCATTGATAAATCATAACACTCTGCTAATTGAACAGTGACATGAATAAATCTATTGTTGATTGTTTGTTTTTATTAAACAATTTAATTTTCATCTGTCGTTGTTTCCTTTTTTAAAAAAACAAACTAATTATTATATTTACCATTTGATTATTTATGTTTTTAGATATTAATCAAGTTAACAGATATTAATCTATTCTAACATCAATTCATACATATCAATGATTCAGTCAGTCAGTCACAACGTAGAACTTCTTACGTACATACATCAGTGATTACTAACATTCTGATAGATATTTTCATTAAATTCATTTCAATTATACTTTGATAGTTAATTGAAATTAAATAGTTTACTGTAACAGAAAAAAGTGAAACTTCAGTGGATACTATTTCTTCGAAAGAAAAAAGCGGGGGGGGGCAGGGCGGTGCAATCAAATATGTCATTTTATCTATAAAAAAAAATTAAAAACGATTATATGTAATTTATTTGATTGTAATTGACATTTTACAATGGAAGGTAGTTTTTGAATGATGAATAGTTAGGAAGATTTAAAATGAATATTAACATTAAGTTGATAAATAAAATCCAATATTCATTTTGTCCATTAGTTTATTGGCAAAGTTGTGGTGTCTAATTCTATCCAATATATCATAATTATATATTATCAGTGTGCTTAATAGTTTGAATGATTAATCAAGTATGCTATGATTACTGTAGTGTGGTGTATGCTACTTATATCTTTCGACTTAAGTAGTATATGACATCAGTCGGAAATGAAATGCATGGCAACAAAAGGTTAAGAAGATCGAGAAATAGAAAGCAATTATGAATTGGAAGAATCATACAGAATGTGAAAGACAATTGATGAAAGATTTGCAAACCAAGTATGGTTCTCATATTTTACCAAGATATTCTGTAATGTTGTATTATACAGTAATTTGGTTATCCTCATTTGAGTGTTTGTTCACTACAGTAAGATAATAATCAGTTAGGTTAGTTTTGGTCAAAATTGACAAAAATTTCTTTATCAGAAGTGGTTTGGTGGAGATTTTAGTAATTTTATAGAGTTGAGATCATGAGGCAATTGAAGCTAGACTACCTTGGAAAACCTGGAAGCACTGGACGGCCGTTTCATCCTAATGTGGGACTCCTCAGCAGTGCGCATCCACGATCCCTCACTCGCGAGATTCGAACTCAGGATCTACCAGTCCTCAGCTCTATAAAATTACTAAAATCTCCACCAAACCCTCTTCTTATAATGATCATGTGCTCACTAGTGACTGGCTTCAAGAGGTATTTCTTGGAGTCCTTCTGAGAAGCAGTAACCAGTGAAGTTCAAACAGGTCTGTTGGGAGATATCAACTCACTGATGACATTGGTGAATAATTGCTCAATTTCGTGGATCGGTTGAAGTCAGACATTAACACCATTGGATGCCGGATCAGTGATCTATCGGTTAAGTGCTCTGGTGCGAGACTGGTAGGTCCGGGGTTCGAATCTCGCGAGTGAGGGATCTTGGATGCGCACTGCTGAGGAGTCCCACAATAGGACGAGACGGCCGTCCAGTGCTTCCAGGTTTTCCATGGTGGTCTAGCTTCAATTGACTCACGCTTTCAACTAAGAAAATACTAAATCTCCACAAAAACCCCTTATGATAATAAAAATGTTCAATCATATCAGCCATTGTACATAGCATCAACAATAAGTAGAATAAAAATGTATCATATCATTGAATATCATACATCTAAAATAGTATAGTCTAACTGAACACCTACCTAGTAATACAACCTTGGAAATGTTGATATTTATTATGAATATTTTGAATTCCTGGTATAAATAGTCCATTTTCAATAGATTTTGTATAATTCATACCACTTAAATATAAAGTTCTACCAAACCATAATGTATTCTCCCATATTTTCTCATAAACATAATTGACTACTTTTAAATTTTTCATTAATTTCAATTCTTGTTCATTATTTATTAAGGTCAAATAGTTACCATTATTAGTACTATAATGATTATTTGGACCCACAGTCATCCAATTCTCCATTGAATCATCATAATTTATTTTAATTAATGGCCATAAATTATCTAATGAATGATTATTTTCATTGATTAACCATATCATTGTATATTTTATATGTAACTTATGTATATTACGTAATTGATTAGATCTTGTATATAATTTCATATCAAACCATATTTGTTTATTCTTTTGTATAATAAGATATAGATTATTATGACGAAATTCAGCACCAATTAATAGATTCCCATCTAAATGATCTTCATTTGATAATTGTTCATTATAATCCTTAATAAAACTGTAATGCTTCAATCTACCATCAATATCATCTCTTAATAAGAAAAGTAAACCATTATGATTAGTTGCATAGTAACTAAATTGTATTTCTATATTAATCCATTTTAATGTATTAATCAAGTTGATTGGATCATTTGAATTCTGTTGAATACATTCCACAGAATTCTGTAATAGATCTAATAAAAGAAATGTTGGTAATTTTAAAGTAATAAACATATTTTCATTCAAAATTGTTGTTGAATTAAAAGAAATTGATGATGTAATCATTTGATTCATATTATTAATTAAATCACATATATGAATGAATTGAATTGGTTCAGTAGTATTATTAGTAGTATATGGGTTGATTTCATTAACTTGATCATAAGTTTTATTTGTTAAAGGTAATATTGATTGAATTCGAAAACCATGTAAACTTGATAAAGTAAACTCTAGTATATCCATTTCAAGTGCATCTGCTTGAAAAATAGCCTGAAAATGTAATGTGGTAAGGTAATAATCTTGAAATGTCATAAATCATTTAAATGATATGATGAGTTAAAGAAATGAAAGTGTATTAAATGATGGAAAAAGTTAAGTAGCATATTCTAGATAATAAACATTTTGAGTTAAAATGACAAATTTGAGACAATTCGTTTACGATAAACATCTGCCAATAAAACACTGTTATATCCCGTGAAGATTTATGAATGGTAACTTTGTGGACGATTTATGGACCAATGTGATATGTATATTTCCTATTGCGTAATTGCTAAGTAACTTAACTATTCATTTTCATGTTCCTTTCATTATGAGCTTTATTTTGACCTATGAACTATTATTATACGTTTTGCCATTCTTGAGTTATCCCTAGTCCATTAATTACTGTTCCTCACCGAATCTTGTACAAATGTTATTTTCTATTTTATGGTATGATGTGGTGAGTTTGATTGGTATATAAAACTAGTGTGTTTGAAATACAATGATTCATATTGCAGAGGCTGTTATTTGTGTTGTGGACTTAACTGGCTGGACTAGGCAGAAACCAGGACTGATAAGTACTCAAGACTGCTTATACGGGTTTTGTGTGTCATTGGGTCGATTGATAACTTCACTGCTCTGCAATTGGCGGGGATCATCACGTCATATATTAAAGAGGGCACGCACTCAAGCGATTCCGACCTATACCATTAACAACGGGATAACTTAAACATTTTTTTAACAAAAATATAAACATCATACCTGGTGAACAAGTTGGTAGTTGTGTAGATACAGCAGATTAATCGTAATGGGGTTGGCTATGTGAGAAAAAGGCACTGAGTTGGAATCTCAGTATGAGTATAAATAGCTGGATGTAGCTAACTGGCAGCTAACTCGTCTCAAATAGGATAAAATATGCCTCCTTAGTTCAACTGGTATGTACAACTCATCTTTTATAAGACTTGCAACCAAATAGTTTTATTTAAACAAAGCGCTACAGATGTATGTATTTACTACATATTTACGCCTTTCACCCCTTTTTGAGCATAGGCCACAGATTAGCAATCTCCAACTCTGTTGTGAGTTCTCATGTCCTATTTATTCTTTTGATGCTGGATTCTATTTCCTGGCATAATGTGTTCCTTCGTCGGGCCTTTGTTCTTGACACCTAAGGACTCCAATCGCTCGCTATGTGATCCAGCCTGATGATTTCTGAAGTATATATCACAGCCACCTCCAACGTCATTTCCTGATTTCCTCTTCAGACAGGAACCGACTTTTTCTCTCCCATAGTAGTTTGTTACTGTTGGTATCCGACCAACGGATATTGAGTATCTTGCGTAGACAATTGTTTATAAATACTTGTACCATTTTGATGATGGTTGTAGTAGTTCTCCACGTCTCAGCTTCATACAGTAGGACTGTCTTGACGTTCGTATTGAAGATTCTGACTTTGATATTTCTTGACAGTTGTTTTGAGTTCCATTTATTCTTTAACTGTATGGATGAGGACCTTGATTTACCGATCCTCGCCTTTACGTCCGCACTAGATCCTCTTTCTTTATCGACGATACTACACAGGTATGTAAGAGCTTCCACCAAACCATCCAGCTCAGACAACAAAACTCCATCAAAATATTTCAGCTTTCCGAATGATCATTCATGGTAACAATAAATAGTTAGCATTCAAATTATAACTATATGTAAAAGGATTTCATAATCTATGACTTACTTTTGAAATAAAACCAATAAAATTATTATCCGATATAATATTCATTGAATTCATTTGATATATATCACCTAATTTATATGATCCACCTAAAACAATAATTTGTGTATGTAATAGATATAGACGTTGATAATTAGGTGAACCAAGTAAACGTGTAAATACCAAACTGTTATCTATGTACACTTGTAACTAAAAAATAATTAAAATGAAAAAAATTTATATAGAAGGGTAATACAAATTTATAAGATTGAATATATATACATAATAGTTGAAATCATGAGTCAATTGAAGCTAGACCACCATGGAAAACCTGGAAGCAATAGATGGCCGTTTCCTCCTATTGTGGGACTCCTCAGCAGTGCGTATCCACGATCCCGTCTCGTGAGATTCGAACCCAGGACCAACCAGTCTCGCACCAGAGCACTTAACCGATAGACCACTGAGCCGGCATCCAATGGTGTTAATGTCTGACTTCAACCAATCCACGACGTTTGAGCAGCCGTTCACCATTGTCTTTGAATCTTGCGAGGCGGATCGTGGATTCGCACTGCTGAGGAGTCCCACAATAGGACAAAACGGCCATCCAGTGCTCTCAGGTTTTCCATGGTGGTCTGGCTTCAAATGACTCATGATCTCAACTATAAAATTACTTATATATATATATATATATATATTTGAAAGATAATTCCATGTGCATCTACTAATTCACCTGCTCTTATGGAGCAAGGTACATTGGTCGTAGCCAGCGCTCGCTTTCAACTCGGATGCGAGAACATATGTCAGTTTGGTTCTACAAGGGTGAAAGGAAAGCAGTTAGGAGTTCTTTACTTGAACATCTAATCGACTGTAAGCATTCTATGGATCTACAGTTTGATTTTAAGGTTGTTGATATGATTCGTTCAATCTATCTAGATTTCTTCGTATCCAACTCTTAAAAATAGCCGAAGCTCTTATCATACATGAGCTTAAACCAGAACTATGCGTACAAAAGAAGTACGTCTTATCATTACCGTGGCCTTAATTAATATTATTATTCCATTATTATTATTATTAATATTATTATTATTATTATCACTGCATTCCCATTTACTTTTGTCTTATATCCACATTATTTTATTCATGAATGCTTATCATATCACCTTATATATTTTTACACCTCTATAACCTTTAATGACCTTTAACTATTGTAACAATCACATTTTATCCATTTTAATCATTTTATTACATTCACTAAATCTATTATTATTACTCGTATTACATAATCTAGTCTTGTAATCTTTCTATTACATCATCTTAGTTATTAGTGTTCACATGTCCTCACGGAATTAGTACTTTAACAAAAACAAATTTTCATATATATACGATTGTACAGCTTGATAAAAAATTCGTTGTAAAGAGGTCTCTTCGCTGAACTTCGTGTTTTTCGTCTTTAATATTATATATTTACTGATTATAATCATCAATGAATATTCAACTATTTAATGATGGCGTATAAAATACTCAAGGAATAACTTTAAAGCTTTATGATTGTATAGATAGATAAACTTTAACAAAAAATTTGTTCATTTTATAGTAATTAAATAAGCGTCCGGTTGAACAAAACATCGCTTATTTAGATTGAATCATTCTGATTGATTTAGTGGTTCTGTTTAGCCTGAATATTAAAAGATTTTTCAGGTGTCGTTACATTTGATAGTCATTTTGAATCTGCATAGATAATCTGTTCTTATATCATGAAAGTATACTCGTGATTCCAACGTAAAGTATTACAAAATACCAAGTAAAAATATGTAGAAGTTTGTGTTGACGATGTCGTTCAGAAGAATAATGAAAGCTCCACAACCAAACTATCCAGCTCACGGAATAAAACTCCATCAAAGAAATGTAACTCAAATAATAACTGTCACTAATGAAAGTAATGATTTCCTTTTTGATTCTTCTATGTACATCAGAGGGCTTTTTGTGGAGAATTTAGTATTTTCACTGTTGAAATCACGAGTCAATTGAAGCTAGACCACCATCGGAAACCTGGAAGCAATGGATGGCCGTTTCCTCCTATTATGGGACTCCTCAGCAGTGCGCATCCATGATCCCGCACTCGTGGGATTCGAACCCAGGACCTACCAGTCTCGAGCCGAAGCCTTTAACCGATAGACCACTGAGCCGGCATCCAACGGTGTTAATGTCTAACTTCAACCAATCCACGATTTTGAGCGACCGTTCACCAATTGTCTTCAGTGAGTTGATATCTCTGCGACAGACTTGGTAGAACTCCTTTTTCGGATCTCACTCACTGGTGATATAGTGGGTGTGTATTGCAGATGAAAAGTTCTAAACTGAGACGAAACAGCTGTTAAGTAATTTTCGGATATCTATGGTTCTTCAATAGCTCCTCAAGATAAATGTCTTTCTTCGTGACTGTCCGGTGACAAAAAAACAAGATTGAACCACTGTGTTAATTCTCTGTGGTACAAGTTCACGAACTTGCATTGAACTGAAATTATAACTGCCATGTTTCCAGTAGAGTATGATACCTTTTAATTACTGAGTTAAAATTTAAGTTTCATTTAGGTCTTGGTTAATTTGCAGTCTAACAATACTCTTATCCGTAACCATCAATGAACTAGTGTTCCACAAATACTCTGTACAGGTTTTCAGCGGAAAACAGAGTATGCAGTTTTTAAGCTTATTATCAGTTAGCATAAGTTTGCCATTTGCGTAGGTAGTTTTGTAAAGACTTTATATAGTTTGAAGGTAGCTCTCGATAAATGGGTCGCCATTTGAGTTAAGAAAGTAAAATATATGTATGGTCATTTTTCAACTAAACATATCACTTATATTCAACATATATATATATATATATATACCAATGAGTTTGATCTTTCCAATATTATAGAATGCCATTGGTTATCGTCTAGTCGTAATGTTGGGTCTAGTTTAGATTGAATCAATATATCCAACTGAAATAAACTTGATAGCTTGTTTTTTCGGTAAATGCCATGATTTTGAGTAATTGCATTATTTCCTTCTGCCAAATCTAATTGAATATCGGTTTCGGTGATTGGTAAGTGTAGAAATACTTTCAGTAACCCGTTGACCATATCTAAACGAAGTAATTGTGTTTCACTACCTGAAAAATGTATACATAAGTTAAATGCAAAGTTAAATATTTATTTTGTCAATTTTGAAAGTTAATAAACTTATTATTGTCACGAACAAAGTTTGATAAGACAGTTATTAAGAAACTATGGTTCCAGGATGGCTGTTTCGTCATAGTTCGGGAGTCCTCAGCATTAAGCACCTACGATCCTTCTAAAGATAGAACCAAAGACCTTCAGTTCTCATGTTAATCACGACACCTTAGGACCACTTAAGATTCAGTGATTCATTTAAGTATTTACCCAGTGTTTTCTTGTTTATAACAGTTTCTCGGTTGATTCCAACTTATAACTAAACTGAAATTGAGAAATTAATCTAAATCTCTTGTGAGAAACGTGTACCAGTAGTTTGGGTTCTTCAATTTCATTATTTATTTAGTTTTCAGTTTAAGTAAATACCGTCTAATATGCATTGGGGTGTCAGAAGTGATAAATTGTTCAAGCGGTTTAATAGATCACAACACTGTCATACGATCACATCAAAATATAATAAGTATTCAGTTCATTCTGTAAGTTCAATTATTCGTCATGATGTATTTTAATTCTTCCGTGGTGTTAGGTGGCAACTTCGAAATTCAAGCCTCACGCTTTTTTCAACTCATAAGAAACTTCTATTCTACTGACTTTTATTGTTTTAACTTAATACCTTTGTTATTCAGGTGATAGCATTTTACTTGAAAGAATTAGTCACTTTAAACCATATTTCACAAAATTATTTTTGGGTAACAAAAAGATGAAGACAGAATTTTATAGTTCTAATCATCAACTGATGTTAGTAAGACAATCACTGAAAACTACTTGTTCGTCGTTTGAAACTCCTCAAGAGTGCTCATTCACGACTCCACTGGCGAGCGAATCCAGGACATTCAGGTCTCTCTGCGTAAACTTAACCTTTAGACTAGTGAGCTGCCATATAATGATGGATATTCCTTAATTCAAACAATTCATGATATTTTGACAACCAACTTCCAGTGTCGTCATCAGAGAACTCACTCTCATTGACCTGAAGACCCTCGATTAGATCTCTTGTGCGGTCACGGGCGTGCACTATAGAAATGGAAATCGATTACACAACAAAGTAGCCGTTCAATGCCTTTTATTTTCGAATAGTTATCTAACTGAAGTCTCGCCGTGATGTGAACTACAAAATCCAACAATCTCCCTCAAACGCCATAGACTGAAAGTAAAATAATTGTAAGCGTTACAAATCTCGTGTCTCTGAAAGCTGTAACAGTTATTTAATTACAGTTGTTTAATTCCTAGAGTTATAATCTTTATTATTAGACGTCATATATCCTAAATAGCATTATAATAAGTCATACCGTTTGGATAAGAGCTGGTTTTTAATTTATAAAAAACGAATTGTAGAGATTCGTCCATTTTAAAGATCATTTTTTGCTGTGCACTGACATTAGCTAACTTCGAAATAAATTACCCTACAAGTAATAATGAAACGTTGTAACATGCGGTATCAATAAAGTTCTTCTTGTGACTGTGACTTGTTTAAGATGAAACTATATCATAAATAAACTACGGTTACAAGTGTTCATTAATTCGTGTTTTGACTTGATGTCCGAATGATACATCATTCATTAAGTGAATCGATAGCTTCAAATCAATTCCATGTATGATGATAAGTACATACTAGTGTATAGTACAAAGAGGATGATGATATAACTGTCGAGTATCCATTTATCTTTTGTTATTCACGATTTATGGTGGAAACTATATTCTATTATGAATTAAAATATAATTTTATTATTAAACATGAAAATATTTTTAGTTTGATAAAAAAATACTTGGACATTTCATTTAAAATTTGTAAGTTTTTCCATCTTCCCGTTGATAGTAAAGAATGTAATTGATCAATCTCTAAATACAATCACTTACAAACCTAATTCATCCTCATTACACTAGCCAAACGCTATCTAGGCTTAGTAGCCTATGGTATAACATGATCATTTAATAACCAAAAGTATGGCTATGATCATCAACACTAAGAATTTAGGTGAGCTTTGACAAAATAAAATGGGTGTCCTAAATTCTACTGCTAGTTACTATGACATTTTACTAAAACATATTTTAAATATAATAAGATTCTTAATTTTTCATAGTTAAAATCTCCACAAAAAACCTCTTCTTAATTTTTTCATTTAAAAGGTGACCTGGAGAGAAAGATTTATAATGAGAGAGACAATAATTACTTATCATTAATAATGAACTCATTAGTATATATATAAGTAGAATAAACTACTTTTAAAATCTTTCATACATGATTATATCCATATCAAGTATTCTAACTATTTTTTTATATTTTAGAAATAAATAAACAAACCCCCCCTTGTGAAAAAAAAGAAAAAATTATTTATATTTTTTTAATCGTTAAAAAATAAAAAAAATAATAATTTAACTCTAGGTCAGTTTTTCATCATTATCATTCTATACAAACTAAATGAAATAATAATACTTAAAAAAACGTTTTTTTTTAAAATCAGTTCTAATTCTATACATGGATGCATATACATATGTAGATATAAAAGTGTATGTATGTGCGTGTGTGTGAGTGTGTGAAAGATTGAAAGGATAAGAATAAACAATTTAAAGTGATATTATTAATGATTTACATTGTGGCTTCTTCTAACTTCCATTGATAATAATCTTTATTTTCTTAGAAAAAAACAACCTTCGTCAAGAAACAGTTTTTCTATGTGTATTCCATCTACATTAGTTTTATTTCATATACAAGTGATGATATTTTTAGGAAAAAATTATTTTTTTCCTGTTGTCAACTTCTATATATCCTACTCATTATTTTCATTAAATAGTTTAGTTTGCCAAATCATATTACTTGTTTTAATTAGTAATGATTAATTAAGTTTAAATATTCCCTTAAAAAAATAGGTGCAAAAAAGAAGATTGAAAATTTAAAAAAAATAATTTTTACATCTTATGATTGAACGTAATTGTTATGCCCCGATAACAATAGTGAATGGTAACTTTGAGGTCCATTTATGGACCAATATTATGTACATATTTTTATTGTATAATTGCTAAATAACTAAACTACTCATATTCATGTTCCTTTCATTGTGAGCTTTATTTTGACCCTTTGGACTATTATTGTACGATTTACCATTCATGAGTTATCCCCAGTCTATTAATTGCTGCTCCCCCTATTCACAGCCACATTCGGCTAAATCTTGTACAAATGTGGTCAGTTTGTTTGGTATATAAACCCAGTATGTTTGAAAATAATGATTCATATTGCAGAGGCTGTTATTGGTGTTCTGGACTTAAGTGGCTGGGCTAGGCAAAAGCAGGACCGGTTAGCACTCTAGACTGCTCATACAGTTTTCGTGTGTCACTATTCCAATCGATAGTTCGCTGCTCTCTGATTGACGGTTTTATCACGTCATACATTGACTAGGCATCCACTCGGTCACAAGATATAACAGTAATTCCATAGTTATATTTTTTATTAGTTGAGGTCACGAGTCAATTAAAGCTAGATCACCATGCCAAACGTAAAAGGACTGGATGGCCGTTTCATCCTATTGTGGGACTCTTTAGCAGTACGCCGACTGAGTGGTTTAGAAGTTAAGCGTTCGCGCGCGAAACCCATAGGTCCTGTGTTTGAATCTCGCGAGGAAGTACTGTGAATGCGCACCGTTGAGGAATGCCACAATAGGACGAAAAGACCATCCATTACTGTCAGGTTTTCCATGATTGTCTAGCTTCAAATGGCTCAGAATCTCAACTATTAAAATTACTAAAATATCCTAAAACCTAACCAATTTATAATCACATGGTTGGAACTTCGGCGATAATCTTTCCTGCTTAAGTTTTAATTGTGCACTTATACAAAACGAATTACTTAGTTAACTACATTATTCCAACAGTTATTGTCCCAATTAAAATTGTATTGAAATCCTTTTTCAGTTTATCTACAAATGTGTCTTAGTAACACTGGCCAATATCTCTATGATATATTTATACATACAATAGACTGAACAGTTTACCCATTTCAGTTGAGTTACACTCGGTATTTCACAATTACATTAGCAGACACAAGTATTGAAACTACCATATTTACACTGTTTTTGAAAGTAAACTTTTTAGAAACCAGAAAAAAAAGATGGATAAACTTTTTAGGAGATGGAACAATGTTCATTGTTCCGGTTCATTTATTATACACTGACTACTCATGTATGATTAAAATAATGTCTACATATCTATCCCTGCTCATTATGATGCAAAATTCTCTCGAACACAAACTCCTTATTTCTGTTTGGAAACATTTAACCAAATCATTTAGCGATTTTCTTCTATTGCACATCAATATGTTACTAACAAAATGCATCAGTAGTATTTTGAGTTCCATTATGTATTTTATTTTACCTGATTCGGATACCAACCTCTAAACATTCTAAACCTGAACTTCATTTTAATTTTTTGGTCCAAAATATTTTTTCATACTGGGATAAATTTGTTCATTTCATAAACCCTAAATATATTTAGTAATTATCAAAATAAAAATAACTCAGTGGTAACATTTGAGACTCGAACTGAAAAAAATCCGGTTAGCTTCTCCCATGATGTACGAGTTGCTTCAGAATCTCGTTGCTGAGTACCGACCAGCGTGATGCTTTAGTCCAAGGTTTCTTGATGACCGGCTACCTCAAACCACACAATGTGAACGGAATGAAATAAAATAACAATTGTTTCATCATTTTCACTTCATTTGTATTTCTGTACTCAAAACGACCAGCCTGAAACTTTCAGCTCTCTTCTGTTTGTGAAATTTTTAACTGAATTTCATTGACCAACCGAACGTTTTTTATCAATCAACCAGAATTTTCCAAGTAGTTTATGCTTTAAAGTATTTCATGACGTAAATACTCAAAATACACATTTTATTCATCTACAATCATGTTCAATACTCAAAAATGATTATAACAGAATACTTACCTGAACAAAACAAACTTGAATTTGATTCTTTTGTTTGAAATTCAATTTCAATTCTCTCTTCAGTACTTGTAATTGGTCGATTTTTTAATTTATTTAGAATGAAACCATTACCAGAGAAAGCAGCAATTTTCAACGGTAATCCTGGAAAAATAAATAACATAGTAAAACTATGTTCATATGACAGATTGCAAAGTGATTACTGAATTTTCAGTTTTCTAAAAGGAGAAAATTAAACTGATCAGTATGGATATTGTTGCAGAAAGTTTATATACTTATTCATAGCTTAGTATACTTTCCAATAGAAGGATTGTTATTATTGATAATTCTCGGACCGTATTAGATACTCACAGTATACCAAATAAGTTAAAGTCTGAACGAATTTCAGCATTTGCAAACTTGTTTATATCTAAAAACCCAATGATATACATTGGGAATTTGATTTAGTTTTAATTTAATTCACTGAAATCCTAGACAATTAATTATCGTAGACATTTAATAATGTTGATTTTTGTGTTCCGAATGGTTTATTGACGACGCATTTTATGGTAGATCTGTTGAATAACGTTGCCGTGAATTTTAAATAGGAGTTTCTTTTTTGAACTAGATTATAATAATGATGTTATTCAAAACAACAAATTACAGTTCATAAGTGAACCACTCATGTTAGAAAATATACCACCATCTAAAGATTATGTAATCAGCAAGAAAACAACTGTAAGCCAACATTTCATCAGTGTCTGAGCAAGCTCACGTTTGGTCTTTTGATTTGGTGGATAGAAATATTCAGTGCAGACACTAAGTCAGAATCCAACAACCAACAATTCCAAACTTTCGTTCGGCCTCCATATTAGTGATTTACTGTCATCGTTAGGTAACTGCTTTACTTCTATGAAATGATTCTATTTCAACAATCATAAGTTTAAATTCACTTGGTATTGTTGGCTTGAATCTTCCCATCGATGTTTAGGACTGCAACTGGTCAGTCTCTTATTGACATATGTGCATACTGTGCGTATTGCCTTGATATAGCCTTAATTCACAAGCAGTATACTCACAGTATGCACATATGCCAATAAGAGACTGACCATTTGCAGTCCTAAGCATCAATGGGAAGATTCAAACAAACAATACTGTGTGAATTTATAAATTAATTTATTTTTCCAGTTATCCTTTATTTGGCAAACTAAATTGTTTATCATATTTCATTATAAACAACTGGAAGATTAGCGAATTGTACAACATATCATTCATTGAACGTGACCCGATATCTCTTTCATCACCAAAATAATTAGAGTTGGGAGTAACAAACATCAAATAGTGTTTTATAGACATCATACAATAAACTCAAAAATTGTTAATCCGTTCAAAGAGTAAACACGCGCAATTAGACTTTGCTGATTGTGGATATTCACTGCATAACAAGATGGAAATATGGAGTTGAAACAGCTATCCAGGACTTTCTGGTTTTATATACCAGTCTAACTATAGTTAACTGACGATGAAAAATAGCGAATTCCAAATATCACTATAATCGACAAGACTGAAAATTGATTTCAATTTATGCATAAAACCATTCATCAAATAATTCACCATTATTAACGTTATTTTGAATAATTTTGATAATATTTAGAAGTGAGACCTAGAATGAGACCTCCAACATGTTTAAAAATCATCAGGTGGATACACCACTATCTCAATGTCCATACATACAATCACAATCAAACATAATTCATTTCCCATTCTCACACACAACACATTATACACTGAACTACTCACTTCACATAAACGTTAGTTCGTGTAATTATAATGAATTATAATTTATTTGTAACAGTTTATAATTTGTCGTTGTTGATATCAAGAACTCTTTATGTTACGAGAGTCTCAATCACAAAAAATTAATGAATTGTAAATAGTATGAAACGTACGATCTAGATTCCAATGTTAACTACTATCCATCTTTACTTGCACTTTTGTGAATATTTGACAATATTGAGATAATCCATTCAGTATGTATGTAGTTCGAAATTGACTGACCAGTCACTTTCCTTGATGTCAGTGAGAAGACGTAAATACTAAAAAGTCATGCTGTAGTTCTTTTAAATGATGAAACTTCGTTAGACAATTTTGTTTTAAGATTCATATTAACAGAATAACAAAAAATTCATCAAATAGAATTCGGTTCACCAAATCAAATGGCTGCATTACAGATATGACTAAAAGAATTCCATCAGGATAATGAAATGAACAGCAGGAACTGCTTTATCTATCAAACTTAGTTCAATGTGACCAATTAAATCTCATACGATGTTAACCATTCCAATATTTTATTTATCCAAAGTTGTTAGGATTAGTAGGTGTTAAGCCTTATAATCAGGTTTCAGCCTCATAGACTCTGGGTGACTAAAATAGTTCATATCCAGTAACTAATTTTCTTATGATATTTAATTATGTTTATTTTTCTGATAAATATTTTGTATACTGTTTTGATGAACCGCAAACCAATTTTCTTTGTTGACCGATTGTTCTGTCGTTTTTTTCAAAATTCAGTCCATCAAAAACTAAACGTTGATAATTCAGTTTTCATGAATAAGTGTCATTCAGTTATCAAATTTTATGCATTAATTCTAAGCGATTGATACCACATCCAAATTTATACGGTCATAGAATCTTTATATTTTACAATTGCTTGATTCCTGAGTGGTAATCGATGTCATGTATGTAAGGTGCTTTTTTAGTACTGCACAAATTCTGTCGATCAAGTTGCAATGTAGCCATTTGTCTAGGTGACTCAATATCTTCTATAGTATGTTTAGATGTGAGGTGGTGGTTGTAGGTAGTCAACAGAAAACAATACTCATTCTAGTTTTTGCTCATTTTGGCACTAGTCAACAAAATTTATCTTAAGTTGACTGATACTAATTGGCGGATTTAAGCCCATATCACCCAGATTCACAATCAAAGACTTAACCACTGAACTATACGAAGTGCAAATTACCTCCTATTGAACTGAGATATACATACAATTGATTGATCACTGAGTAGTGACCTATATTGTGTTTACCAAGTTCTCTTATTCATTCAGTTACAACAACAATCACAATATCAAAGATCATAATATTAAATAACAGATTTTATTGATCATTATGTATACACCAAAAAAATCTAAATGTTTCGTTGGTTACCCATATAAATAATTATTTCAATAATTAAAACCTGTTCGGTGTTGTTAATGAAAAAATATTTAAAAAAATAAAAAAAAATAAAAATTTCACTATGAGAAACTAATAATTATGGTGTATATCTATCATTCTCATATAAAAAGTTTTTTTATAATTAAAATATACCGTAAGATAAGTATTTCGTTTTACCCGGAAGGCAATAGTTTACACTTAAATGCTACTTGAAAGTTTATTTTTTGAAAAAAAAAAGAAAGAAAAAAAGTCTAGCCTGCACGACAAAAGGTTTGAACAACCATATAGATATATATATATATACAGAGAGAGAGGGGGGAGAGAGAGTTTTATAATTTTTATGTTTAAATTCTCAGTTTCTACAATTTTGCCTGATCTACATTTAATAATTAATTTGAATATTTAGTAAGTTCTAATGGTAATTGTAAACTTTATATAATTGAACTTTTTTCTATTAGTACAGTAGATAGTATGTTGATATTTAGAGTAAAATGTAATAAGTTGAAGTTAAAATATGAATATCAACACTGGGATGTGACAGTATTCAGTTGATAAGTCTTAAATAAAATATAAATGGAATTTGTAGATTTCAATGTTAATTACAATATAGTTCTTATTCAAAAGTTAAGTTCTTAGTAGAAACGTCTGATATTTCCGTTTTTATTATTATATGAAATATATAAAACGTAACTTTATCTCTATTGAAGTCTCAACTTTTGATCACTTAAATTGTAAAATAAAAAAAAACTGACTTATTTATTACTTTCATATAACAATCATCAGTTTCTTTTGTGATTAAGACCCTTGTAACATATGGAGTTCTTAATATCAACAATGACAAACTATAAAATGTTACAAATGAATCATATTTGATTGTAATTTCACGAAGTGACGTTTATGTGAAGTGAGTAGTTTAGTGTATAGTGTGTTGTGTGTGAGAATTGGAAATGACTATGTTTGATTGTGACTATGTCTATGGACACTGAGATGGTGGTGTATCCACCTGATGAGTTTTAAACATGTTAGAGATGGCATTTTATATTCAATAGTAATAATATTCGTTTTGTTATCAACCAAATAATAAACCCCGTTAATGAATATCTAGTTCAAATACTCACTGTTGCAACAAATTCTCCCTTACTACGCATTCTAGTTAATAATATTCAATAGAGACTAACCTTTATTCGATTTCATCTGTTGACATTTTATGTCCATTTTTTTCTCCTAATGACTTCTATTTACTTCATATGTTATATTTCATATAGTACATTCAATCTATTCATAGTATGTTTTTTCAAAAGAACATACGAAGATGGAGCAAAGTATATCAAACACCATCTTCATTCAAGTTGAATTTACTAGTAATTATCTTTGTGATAGGTTATAGACTTCTTAAGCTGTTAATATAGATAAGTAATCAGTTAAAGCAAATTATTACCAAAAAGATGTATCAAGGTATTTGTCAAGTTGAAAAATAGATGTTCTGAATCTCACTAACTCTTTCTATCTGTTCAACTGTACGATTGTGACTTATTTCTAGTCATATTACTGTTTCAGAAGGATTTGATGAAGAGGGAGTATCTGATGCAGACGTAAAGGCGAGCATTGGCAAAGCAAGGACAGCATTCCTACAATTGAAGAACATATGGAACTCAAAACAACTGTCAACTAATTTCGAAGTGTGAATCTTCAATACGAACGTCGAGACAATCCTACGGTACGGAGCTAAAACATGGAGAACAACTACATCCATTGTCAAGAAGGTACAAGTTTTTATAGACAGTTTCCTACGCAAAATACTCAACATTCACTGGCCAGATACTATCAGTAACGGCGTTTTATGGAAGAGGACAAACCAACTTCCAGCTGAAGGGGAAATTAGGAAAAGACGTTGGAAGTGGATAAGACATACATTGAGGAAATGACGGAACTGCATCACGAGGCAAGCCCTAACTTGGAACCCTGAAAGGGAGTGGAAAAGAGGAAGACGAAAGAACACATTACGCCGGGATGAATGTTAACTGGAAAGAACTGGAAAAGATTGCGCAGGACAGGGTTGGATGGAGAATACTATTGGGTGGCCCGTACTCCTCAACGAGGGGTAACATGCGTAAGTAAGTAAGTATATTACTGTTTCAGATTACTTCCTCTATTACAAATAATTATTCGTTATTTCCTGGCATGTTTGAAGCTAACAGGTAGAGGTTATGTATACTGATATCTTGAATTGGGATAATTTCTGTAAGTTTCCTGTCATTTTACGGCTAGATAAGCCAGTATAGTATTCTTCAGTGCTGTACACTTTACATCAGTACAATTTAATCAATAATTCTATTATATGTAAGCATGACAACATTAAAATGTTTTGGCCAATTACTCACCTCCGACTTTAGATGACAATCTTAAAAACTATTACAGAAATTTAGAATAGAATGTTATATAATCTACTTACTTTTCTACATAAATTATCAAATTTTCTTTAAGTAAGCAAGTATTTGAAAAATGAAATGACCAACAGCCAACAAAGACAATCTTGTATCCTCTTTAAGAGTTTTCCCAACTTTCAAGCTTCTATGATTGATATGAATTAAAAGTTAAGCAGATCAAAATTAAATCATTCTTACAACCCCATATTGTCCTACACTGTATCAATAAATTTACTTTATAGAACTATGTAATTCATTAATAATCAGTTTGATATTTCATTTACTTTATAACATCAACTATGATTCATTTCTCTTTTTTGAAGAGGGCGGAGGGAAGGTAAAAACTTGGAAAAAACCAATTGAAAAATGGAAAAAAAAACTTGAAGTTTTCACACGACAACAAAAAAAATTGTCAATTTCACTGGGATTCATTTATTTATTTGTCATTTTCTTTTCTTTTTTTTTGATTTTGGTTCAATATAAATTATTGAATATGATCTAATAGATAACACTTTGAAAAAAAGATCTTTACCGTTTTTATCTTAATTTGTACATTCAAGAGCTGTGCATTAGATACACATACACACACACATAGATCGTATAAATTTCAATTCCCTTATCTAACCCATCTAATTCTTAATAATAAACATATTAAACCTTTAGTTTAATAATAAATTATAATTGAGAAACTTTTTCTTTGCGAAAAATTTCTTTATATTCTATTCATTATTCACTTCCATTTCAATCAAAACTATTTGAATATAAATAATAATATTCTTATCACTATGAACATTATCACTTTATTCATTTTAATTTGAATGATTAATGTAAGTTTGATTTTAATATTTGTCTAATTATTGAATATTGTTAGAAAGGGGTTTTTCATTGGAGATTATAATAATTTTAATAGTTGAATTCATGAGTCAATTAAAGCTAGACTACCATGGAAAACCTGGAGGCACTGGATGGCTGTTTCGTTCTAGTATGAGACTCCTTAGCGATGGGCATCCATGATCCCGCTCACGGAATTCGACCTCGGGGCCTATGGGTCTCACGCGTAAATGATTAACATCTAGACCACTAAGCCTGCCAGCATCCAACGGTGTTAATGTCCAAATTGACCAATCCATGAAATTGCGCCATCGTACACCTTTCTCTTCAGTGAGTTACTATGTCACAACAGACCCGGTTGAACTCCACTTTTTTTAAGTTTTTAAGTTTATTGCTTTTTTCATGAGTATTTTAGATGTTGAATTGTTTAAAGAGTGTTGTGTATAACTTCATTCAATAGCTCTCAGTGTTTGTGATTATTAATAACCAATGTAGCTTTTACTTTCAGAAGTTTTGACAAAAACACCTTAGTTACTCATTGAAGACCTGTTTAATTGGAAGATAATTTTCTCTTGCCCTTTTTTATATGATCTATTAAACTTTAAAATTGATCAATTTGGTTAGTATTTCGGATGTAATCAATGTGAAATGGATCACATTCAGAGTTGCACACAGAAAATAACTCAGCCAAAACGTTGTAATTATGTTTTAATGTTTTCTAATCCTGTAGTTATGGATATATAACTGGAAGGTCTGAAGAAAAAGTTATCGAAGACAATTATTCTCTTTGTTTTTTGAATATTCTATTTAGATTATTGAATTATTATTACTATTGAAATTAAATTTGTAAAGATTTTTCATTTTTGAAACAGCTTAATTCATGGATACATAATAAATAAACAATCACCGAAAGTCAATGTGCACTGAACTACTGTTTTGTTCCGGTTTAGGATTCCTTAGAAATCCTTCCTCTTTGCATTCTGTTAAATGTATCAATTTCAAACTAATGACTTTGTACATAATAGTTTATATCTTCAACGTCAACTATTTAGCAATATTGAAATACAACCATTCTTTGACAGCAAACCTATCTGTCTTAGTTTCAATACCGTTAAATTGCACCGATCGTGGTTTTTAATATGGTCATTACAGGTGTATCAATGTATTAAATGTAAAAAGTAGCTTTGACACCGGTCTATTTTTATTTAGTAACCAGTATAATGTTTTTTAGATCTTAATCATAACCAACTTCCATCTATGAAGTATGAGACTAAATCACAAAACTAAATGACCTGCCATTGTGACAAAATCGACAGCAGTCATCACTATACTATAACTAATCACAAAAGATTTACTCACATAAATGAATTCTACTCATATTTGTATGGAATAGCGAACAAGTTTTAGCGGCAGCTCAACTACAGGAAAGTCATCCGTATTCTTTTTTGCATACAGTTACATGATATGTATAGACACAAATCTAATTATTTATTGTAGAGAGATTCCTACTGTTTAGTCAACTATAGGGACCTAAAGTACATGAGTTCAATCCATGACATACTCGTAAGTATTTACTGTGGAGGAGTTCTATACTAGAAGATAACGAAGCAGTATTTCATGACATTCAGTAATGCCTTCAACTAAGTTTGATTCCTGATGAATAACATATAGAAACTAATCTAATATTATTTTGGTAATATTAACTTTTTTTGTCAAAGTGAAATTAGTGGAATTCAACCAGGTCTGTTGTGAGATATCAACTCACTAAAGACAATGTGCACGGTTTCTCAATTTCGTGGATCGGTTGAAACTAGATATTGACACCTTTGGATGCCGGCAGGCTCAGTGGTCTAGAGGTTAAGTGCTCGCGTGCGAGACTAATGGGTCCTGGGTTGGAATCTCGCAAGGCGGGATCGTAGATGCGCACTGCTGAAGAATCCCACAGCAGGACGAAACGGCCGCCCAGTGCTTCCAGGTTTTGCATGGTGGTCTAGCTTTAATTGACTCATGATTTCAACTATATAATGAAATTAGTCTGTTAACAAAATGAACTATTTCAACCAACATACATACATATATAGACACAAGAATAATGACTAAAATTTGATAAATAACTTCAATTATCTCTTATTATTCTTTCCTAAATTGTCCATTCATTAAATTATGCTTCATTATTATATTATGATTATTATTTTGGTATCACCAAAGACAATCATTAAAGAATTTTTATCAGTTTAAAACGATTCATTCTATTCAAATAGAATAAGAAAACTCTGGAACATTCTGTTTTTTTCTTTACTGATAACATTCACATTGAATTCATTATCTTGTATAAAAGAAGAAAAAAAGTATTGCAGTTGAATATCCCATAATTTATAATTGAATAATGTTACTCTTTAAATTAATGAATCATAATAAAGGGTCATTATATATTTATTAAAAAAAAAGAAAAGAAAAGAAAAAACAAACCCTAGTCACACCGAATAATTATCAGGGCCTTAGAAATAAGCTTACAATTAAGCAATTGTGTATAGTTAATCATTTTAGAATTAATGTTATTTTGATGAAAATGAAGTGAATAAAATCAGTAGAAGTAGAAAGACTTTGAAACTTTTAAGATATATCTGTCTGATGAAGAATAATTAATTGTTTACTCTTGAAAAATCTAATCTTTTAATGGAATAGCTACTTAATACTGTAGTATATACTACTTATGACTGAAGATATAAGTATTGTTTAGCACAAGTCGGAAGTGAAATGTCTGCAAGCAGAAGACTAAAAAGATTGAAATAAAGAGAAGAGAGAAGGAAACTGAAAACAAACAATATAATAACAGAAATGAAAGAACAGTGAAGACTGCAAGAAGAAATTCAAAGTTGTGCAAATGATGTATTCGATGTATAATTTTCACATTTAACTAAACCACTCTGTAGTTGTGCAGTAAATAATAAATTGCTCTTCCCCAACTGATTGTACGTTTACTACAATACTTTCCAGCTTATAATGATTCTAAAATATATTGTAAGTGGCTGATGAGAACTTAACGAAATAAAATGAATTCATTTTATTCTACTTGGTTCTGTAGTATCGGTTGATATGTTAAGCCCATATACCTTATCCTAGCTTCTGAACAAGTCAATTTACCTCCCCGTCACGAGTCACGTTTTGACTATGTTAATTATTCACTTATTAAACCTGACTGTGTTTTTTTTAAACGAGCGTATGTGTGTACACTTTTTATCTTATTCATCACATATCTGTAGCTTATTTTTGTGTGATGATAAATATTGATTAACGCTTGATCAAAGCGAGTTGGCTTATCCGCTATCTTTAGTGCGTATCATTTTTGCTTCTTTCCCTTCTATTCGCTTCATCCCTTTGATTTCCTGTCCAGATCAATGAATGTACAAAATATATGTACTATACTATCTAATTGGAGTCAGATCCTAGCCCCCCACAGTTCTTTGTTCTTGAACTCTTCAAGATAACAAAGGGAACCAAGTGTATTGGTTTAGTATTGGATATTAGACTAATTTTCAATAAACATTTCATTTTAGGCCCTTACTTTCATTATAGCTGTATTTTTCATCCTGAATCTCGAATGGTGCTACACTGGACAGACTGATAGCAGACAGTTGGTAATATTAGCTATCATTCTTTCGGTTGACGCATTCTACATGAAATACAATCAAAAGTTAGACCATATCTGATATGTGACACTTTTTAAATACATAAACCCTTAAAGATTTTGTCCGCGAAACAACTTAACTTCTATACCTGACACAGATGAGCATACGTTTAAGATATATATATATTTATTAAATACAAGTATATTAATCGACATTTGTTTCACATCCATGAAAATGAAAGTCGTTGTTTCTTTTATACCGCATACCAGACTTAATATAACAGATATTATTAGCAAATTACTTAACTATAACATTTTTATTTTATACCCTACAGTATGAATTTTCTTTTTAAATCTTTTGCCGAAATAAATAACTTTTAATAAGATTTCTGCGTAACATACCGATAATAGAATGTCATCTGAATTAGTTGCCAACACTTGTAGTTATTACAGGTATTACGACCATTACAAATATTTCAATACTTATGAACATAAAGATCTATACGGTATTCTTGAAATTAAATTATAAACTACACCTTTGATGATTAAAAATGAAATGATGAATTCACTTTGTATCCATACTGATTTTTGTATTATATACCATAGAAACTATAGAATAAGACATTTCAAGTACACTTTTAAATGAAGTTAATGAAGTATAAAACGATGCGCAATATATGATTGTTATTATACTAAAAGGATTAGATTTTGTTTTCAAGTCAACGTTTCCAACCAGAAATCACCGACAATAAACTATAAAAAGGTATAAAATAAAGATTTGACAAAAACACCACCAGGTAATTAAGTGATATTTATGTTTGTTTTGTTTTCATTTGAAAGAAACTAAAACTTGGCAATTTTGTTTCATCTTGTTTTGAAATTAGGATAAAACTTAAGAACTTATACAATAAGTGTATAACACGATGGCGTTTGAAGCGAATGGTACTGGGTTCGAGTCCCAGAGTGAACATCAACTCTGAGATGCAGGTACATCCAGCTTACTAACTTACTTACGCCTGTTACTCCCAATGGAGCATAGGCCGCCGACCAGCATTCTCAAACCCACTCTGCTCTGAGCCTTCTTTTCTAGTTCTATCCAGTTGTTATTCATTCTTCTCATATCTGTCTCTATTTCTCGGTGTAATGTGTTCTTTGGTCTTCTTCTTTTCCTCTGACCTTCAGGATTCCATGTGAGGGTTTCCTTGTGACGCAATTGGGTGATTTCCTCAATGTGTGTCCTATCCACTTCCAGAACTTCTTCCTGGCTTCTTCCTCCGCTGAAATTCGTTTTGTTGTCTCCCACAGTAAGTTGTTGCTGATAGTATTTGGCCAACGGATTGGAAGTATCTTGCGTAGACAACTGTTAATAAACACCTGTATCTTCTGGATGATGGCTTTTGTAGTTCTTTACGTTTCCGCCCCATACAACAGAACTGTCTTGACATTTGTATTGAAAGTTCTGATCTTGGTGTTGGCTGACAATTGTTTTGAGTTTCAGATGTTCTTTAGTTGTAAATATGCTGCTCTAGCTTCGTCGATCCAGCTGACGAGCCCCAAATAGAATGAAACGCACATCCTGCATTCCAGTGCTAGCCATTATCCATCTTTGCTTATAATGCTTGTGACTTTAGACAATATCGAGGCAGTTCGCACAGGATGCGTATATGCCAATAAAAGACTGATCAATTGCAGTCCTAAATACCAATGGGAAGATATAAGTAAACAACACTAAGTGAATTATACAATAATTGTATCAAATTTACTTGGTTTCACCTTACACATAGCTAACATACTGTTTTCATGTAATAATCAACAATATATAATGTTATTGAAAATATTTTAAATATATTAATAAAGAGATGGTCACTATAAGAAGATATCAGTAAGTAAACTAATTGAAATTAATTATAAAATACTGAATAGATCTTTGTTGGTATTGTATAGCTTCTTAATAAGGTAAGTACTCACAATTGCTTACGTGACAGAATCCACAATTTTTAAATTTCATAACTAATATGATACCACTTAGTCACTTCGTAAGTATCTAGTTGATATGTATTCGTAATTTCAAGCATTTTGTAACAACAGCGCAAATCACATACATTGTCATTCATTTCCAAAAATCAGGAGACAACTCATCATACTAGCATTCATTGATTAAAAGAAAATTCATTGAAAACACACACATAAATCGGTTGTGAAGTCCAATATTTCCAATCCTTATTGAAAATTTACAACGGGATACAAATTTAAATCAATTATAATACTCATAAGTTAGGATAAGATGGTAAGTTGATTTATTCTCTAACTCGATGTAACATTTTATGACATTCGTTTTACTCTGTGTAACATTTAAGTCAGTACAATATTGTGGTTATATTTTCCGGTGTAATATTTATTCAGGTCAATATATTTTTCAACGATGAAGTGTGAATTTTATTCAGCACGACAGGTATGAACCTTAAATCAGTATGAAAATTATACTTTTTTTATTAAACCTTGCCAACACTGTATGTGTTTTACAGAAACCATGTATTTTTTTTATTTATTTATGCGATATTTACAAACTAATCATCAAGTGTGTGTAGAATCAGTTTACTGATGAATGTATTTGTTTTAATGGTGACGTGATTATGGATGACTTGTTTGAGGTTAGTGCTTTCAGAGAGTCAATAAATCTTCATTTTCAACTGTCTTTGTGCTTTCTCTTCACATCGTAGGAATAGCTATGACTTTTGTTCCTAAGTATAAACCATAGTAGATGGGGGTTTTGTAAGGATTTTTTACTAATTTTTTATAGTTGAAATCATGAGTCAATTGAAGCAAAACCACCATGGAAAACCTGGAAGCACTGAACGACCGTTTCGTCCTAATGTAGGACTCCTCAGTAGTGCGATCCACGATCCCACCTCACGAGATTCGAATCCAGGACGTATCTGTCTCGCACGCGAGCACTTAACTGATAGACCACTGAGCTGGCATCCAACGTTGTTAATGTTAAACTTCAACCAATCAACGAAATTCAGCAACCATTCATGATTGTCTTCAATGAGTTAATATCTCTCGACAGACCTGGTTGAACTCCATTGGTCACTACTTCTCACTAGAACTCCAGGAAATAGTTCATGGAGCCAGTCACTGGTGAGCATATGATCATTATTAGAAGGGGGTTTTGTGGAGATTTTAGTAATTTTATATAGTTGAAAGTATGAGTCAATTGAAACCAGATCAATGGTCTAGTGGTTAAATGTTCGCGCGCGAGACTGCTAAGTCCTGGGTTCGAATCTCGTGAGGCGGAATCGTAGATGCGCACTGCTGAGGAGTCCCACGATAGGACGAAACGGCTGTCCAGTGCATTCAGGTTTTCCATGATGGTCTAGCTTCAATTGGCTCATGATCTCAACTATATAAAATATTAACACAGTTCAATTTAATTTTCGGAATATGGAAAAATTTTCTATTCTGTTTATATGGGTTTATTCATTTGAGAAAAACTACCCAACTTTCACATGTACCCTATAGTAAATTTACTTGATATATATTTCCGTTTTCAAAATCAGTCAAAAGAAAAGCATTTCAACATTTTAAAAAAAGCAGAAAACTGATTTCATTGAACTGTTCAATGGGTATAATGGAAAATAGCGTGTATGTTTTTAGTTTATAACAGATAAGAAGAAATTGCTTACATTCAATTATCTTCACTTTTACAATGTGAAACCAATGATTACAGTGTTTGTTCTGATGATTTAATTACTAGGTATATATATGTATATGTATATATATCCATTTCCTATCGAGTTTATTCAGTCTTTATTTTTATTTCAAAAATTAATGAATTCACTTTCTTTGTTTTTCTATTTCTCTTTTCACAAATATCCCTGTACAAAATTCGTTTGTTTGTTTGTTTATTTTGTTCCCCTTTAGTTGATAGTGTTTTTCATTATTTACAAATGATATACGTATATGAAACGTGTTGTTAAGTGATGTTAATTTAAGTTTGTGATGAATCATTGAAGTTATTTTTTCAATATTAAACTGGATTGTTTAGAAACATTGTTTTTTTTCTTACGATAAAATTGGTTCATTATTTGTTGTGTTGCAATGAGTCGTGTTGTTACTTTTGTTATGATCATTGGTTTTCATTAGGTAGTGTAGCAATAACTCAATATTGAAATAACATTTGATTTAATAATCTCTATAAATTATGTCAAAACTGTTCTTTGATTAGTGTTAAACTTAAATCGATATCTGATGATACATAAAGCGTTTTGGTTGTTACACAACTGAAGATAATTAAACAGATCTACATCTTAACTGTAGTTTGATTGTCATTTGTCAGTAATGTGTATCTGAAACCTTAAGATGTATAATTCCCTTTATGGACTATATTACAAATTGATTGATAGAATTCGATCATCATATAATGTTAGAAAAATGTAACACTTACCATTGTTCAATGATCAATCAATCAAAATATATCAGTTCTACGGTCAAAAAGCAGTTCTTCGAAAAATTTAGTGATAATACCTACGACTGCGGCACGAAGTGCTGTAAGTTCGAATACAACAAAGATTATTGGTTAAATCAGCACACTAAATATGCAAACGTATATTTTCAACACTCCTGTTCGATCGCTTTCAAGCTTCTAACATTAATTTGGAAATTTAATGGATACAGCTTCCATAACATTATATATATATATATATATATATATATATATATATATATATATGGATCATATTCTGTTTGTTTCCATCACTAAAAATGTCTATGAATAAAAGTCAACTGCACCTGTAAGTCAGTTTGTCCTTAAACTACTGATTACTAGTTCCTGTTCAGTAGATTTAGACGAAAAAAGTGAAAACGTTATTGTTATTATTATTACTCAGTAGAAACTAAAAATGAGATGTACTTGTTCATATGACTTTATGTCTGTATAAAGAAGATATAGAAATGTTGTTTGTTTCTTTTCAGTACTCGTTTTGTAGTTTGATCTCTGCTATCTTAATAAATCTCACTATATAGGAAAAACAAAAGCGATGAGAACACACTACAATTGCCCGCCCCTTCCACACACACACACACATGCATATGCACTCGAACCGTTTTCTTTCCGTTTTCAAAGAAAACGGAACTAGTAAACATTTAAACAAAAATACAACAATAATAACATTTTAAACAGTTTAATCATTTTATTGTCATTGTTGTTGTGTATTCTGTTTCTCTTGCTTTTTATTGGTTTAAAGTTGCCTATTTACATTCTCTCCATTTATTTATTTTTTTTCTGTTAAGTTTTCAAATGCCAAAATTTAAATACCTTTTAACAAGAGAAAAAAACCTGGGTTAAAATAAAGAGTGATCCGGAGGAAGACAATTTACAGAAGTAATGAAAAGTATCACAAATGTATTACTACTAATAATAATAATAATATTGTTATTATCATTTTAATTCTGTACACTTGTTTCAATAATGATAATTACACAAAGGAAATGAAAATGTTCGAAAAATAAAAAAAGTTTTAATTTAAACATTTGTAAGAATTCAATTGTTTTGTTTCAATAATTTAATTTAATAATCCAGGTATTTGGAAAAAAGAAAGTACCCCCTATCATTTGAGTTATATTCTATTCATTTAAGGATGTATATATATCTACATATATAGATAGATATGGTGGGCATTAAATAAAGGCTACGTGCATAATCAAAATTCAGGGCAGACGTGTAACACAATGATTAATAAGTGTACTGATAGTTTTCTTGAATGAATGTATTATTACATTCTAGATGTTGGAAAAATTTTTTTCCCAAATTTAAATCGAACAAAATTCAGTGAAATAGATAGTAATGATGAAAAGTTAATTTCCTCATCTTCTTCTCAATCATTTACTTAATTCGTAAAAAGTCACTTATTATCAAATTAAAATACAAAATGGTTGAAAGTAACTATGTAAATAATTGTTAGGTCTCCTATTTGAAAGATGAAAGACCAACATTCTAACCGTTTCCTAATATGCAAAAATATTTCACTTTTAAATTTCAAATAGAAATCATAAGGTGGGAGTATGAAAGAAGCTTAACTTCCAAAGTATATATAAAGGAATCAAATTTGTTATAGGAAAGTTTGGCAACGATTATTACATAAAAATCATTACATCCCGATTGTTTAGCTCACACATATAGCCCCACATATACCATCCATAAATTCGGGAAATTTAAAATCCGGATATCAACTCCGAATCTTTCAAAAAAGGGAAGGTGTTATATCCCGTGGAGAATTATGAATAGTAACTCTGAGGACTGTTTATGGACCAATATGTTATGTATATTTCCTATTGTATAATTGTTAAGTAACTAAAGTATCCATATTCGTATCCCTCTTATTATAAGCTTTTTTCGATCTATAGACTATTATTGTACGATTTACTATTCTTGATTTATCCCCAGTCCATTAATTACTGTCCCCCCTATTCACAGCCATATTAGGCTAAATCTTGTACAAATGTTGCTTTCTATTTTATGGTACGATGTGGTCAGTTTGTTTGGTATATAAACTGAGTATGTTTGAAATACAATGATTCATATTGCAGAGGTTGTTATTTGTGTTCTGGGCTTAACTGGGTGGGCTAGGCAGATAGCAGGACTGATAAGTATTCAAGATTGCTCATATGGTTTTCGTGTATCATTAATCCGATCGATAAATCAACTCCTCTGTGATAGGCGGTCTTATCACTCATATATATAAACAGGGCACTCACACATGCACTCGATATAACAGATTTTCACATGACTAAATAGTTGCTTAATACTAAATTATATTCAAAATGTTTCTTATTTTTGATTACTTCTTGCAGATAATTTTGTTCAGAAGATAAATAGAATCGAAATCCCAATAGTTAGAACACCAGAATAATTTCAATTTTCAGTCATTTAAATTTTAACTTGT
Organism: Schistosoma mansoni; assembly: GCF_000237925.1. Taxonomy (NCBI): domain Eukaryota; kingdom Metazoa; phylum Platyhelminthes; class Trematoda; order Strigeidida; family Schistosomatidae; genus Schistosoma; species Schistosoma mansoni. The sequence goes on from NC_031495.1 coordinate 13,256,331, forward strand.
CTCGTAAATATTTGACAGTCAATATGTATTAAAAGGATTAGTCTAAATCTTAATGGAAGTATATTAAAACAAATGCAAACTTTATGTTTGGAGTTTTTTCATACGACTGTATTCAAAATAAAGCATATCTTAAATATTAAGTTACTTAGAAACAAATCAGTAATTCGTCAATCAGCGTCAATTAGTGGACATCATGAATTTGATCACTATGCAGTAATTAGTTAGAGTATATATTTTTATTTAAGTATCTACGAAATGATTAACGACCATTTAAACATAATTTGTCATAGCACAGAGTGATGATACCGATTCGAATCTCACAAAAACATCAATTTCTTCAATGTTAACTTACTTCTGACTATAAAATTGCCTTTGACTTATGATTAGAAAAGTATAAATAACATTTTCTCTAGGAAAACAATGCAAACATTTGTGCAGAACAGATGGAATGCGACTGGCAATGGGTTCCAGGGCACGCGTTTCGTCCTATTTCAGACTTATTTGTTGGATATACCAGGATTCCATAGTTGTTGTGGATAACTTAATGTTATTTGAAGCGAAGGGTTCTGAGTTCGAGTTGCGGGGCGGATATTAACTCTGAAATACAAGTTAATCTAGTTAGCAAGTCCCAAATAACACGAAACGAGTGTTCTGGATCCTACTGATAGCAAAATTCCATCTATTTTATAAAAACTTTCGTCAAAATGGTTAAATCTTAACAATCCACACAGGATGCATATCTGCTAACTAAGACTGATCAAAGTTCAGTCAAAATATCGAAAACGAGATAATTCGAAGCATTATAAGTTTAATTGAAAAAAATATTTATTTTTCTGTATAAAATAGTAAACTTATTGAAGAGTTGAGTTTTGCGTTGAATCATTAAAGTTAAAACTTTATGAAATGTGAGTATCGGTAACAAAAAACTAATTGACTGTATCTAGACAAATAAATAGTGAAAGCTAGAAAGCAACCATTAGGTGTTTTGTCCTAGGATAAGGCTGAAAAACAATTTATATCTATAGTCTTACAAACGATTAGACTTGATACATTGAATTCCTGGAGTAAACACACAATTTTCAGACAACTAATTTGACATTTTGAACTTCATTCAAATCACAATATTGTCCGGTTACCATTCATTACCAGTGATGATACCTCTTTCATCCTGTCTTCATTTTTTGTCACTACATGGGTCATTAATACCTGTTACAATACCATTTTATACAAAGATACAGAAGCTGTTCGTTTCTCATTCTATTTCATTCATCTACTTGCTTATATTAGTCCAAGATCTAAACTATTAATGTTTCAGATACTTTCATGATACCATTATCACTTTCGGATATCGATCTATTCTTTTCAAGAACTATGGTAGAACAACGTTTAAGGTATTATAATGTAAATTATTTAATGTTTGTTGTATATATCATAAATAATTTAATATTCCGTTGTCCAGTGACGAATATCTTTAGTAAATTATTAAACACATGTGTATCTGTCTATGTTTTTTATGAACTGCGTAAGGTGAATATCCCGACTGATTGAATGATTTGGTCATGCGATGTAATCAACTAGTGAATTTACAACTATCGCATATATGTGAGTTTCTTCATTTAAAATATAAATATATATCTTAGATAAAGAACAGTAAAAATTTATAAATCTTAAAAACAATCAATAAAGCTAACGTAGTTACTTTCATATTCCTTATAAAACAAAAAGGAGAATGAACATCTAGTAAACGGTAGATTGTCCAATATCATTAAAATAAACTTAGTAATACCGTTTTAAGTAAATTACTCATTAAACGGTAATTGGAACTTTTCGTTGAATAATCCTCGATAATTGGTGGAAGTACATAGATGTGATCCCTTAGAAGTGATCAATTTCATGTTTATTCCTTTTTGTTAAAAGAAGTGTACATGTTACAGTGTATTCACTAACTCAATTGATTTGACATTTCAGATCGCTTTTTCTTATGTTAGGATTGAGATTAACTGCTCTCTTACTGGGCAAATGTTAATCAGTAAGAAATTGGGGTCTGGTTTTACTAGTCGATTGCTTTCAATCATCATAGATTCCATCTAGTTTTTAGATACGGTATAAATAGCAAACTGATAACACTTACGGAGAAATTTAATTTCCCTCTAATGTTTTCTCTAACTGAATAGAAACAGTCCGAGCTACGTAATTCATACATTTTAATGCTTTCTGAAAAGTTCTTTCTCCAAATTTAAGAACCCATGAGTATTAGGCGATTAAAGTTAATCCGGTAAGAAATTCTATTAATATGCAATCGTTAACACTGATGTCACCACTGATGCGGAAATCTCGTCGAAATCATCATAATACACTGTCCAATGTTATGTATTGTTCTAGTATTTCATCTCTATTAATCATCAATTTGAACCAACAACTTAATGTACCAAACTTGCTCTAAGTATAATCAACTCAAAGAATGTCCAGTACTTAATATTTTCAACCCATTATCTTCTAAGCAAGATCATGAACATTAGATCTACTTGATCAGTACTATTGTAGTGAACGAGAACACAAACGAGGATAACCAAATATATTTGAAGGAAAAATACAGGAATTCTTAGTAAAATCTGAGAACCATATAGTAGATACTACATTTGCGAAATTTCAATCGATCGTCTCAGACTTCATTCTTCTTTCGTTTTCACACCAATCATTCTTTGTCCTCGTTCTCTTTTCTTCGATCTCCTTAACCTTCTACTGCCAGACATTTCACTTTCAATTGATGATATATAATACTTATATCTGTCGACATCATTCGCACACACCATACTATGAATAAACACCCATTCATTTAAAATCCGTATATATCAGTCCAAAATTCAATTCTTTCGAATTATCGTTATAATAAGTGTCGTTTTACAAATTCTAGACAAATTAAATGTGTATGTCGGTGAAAAAAACCTATTCTATATATACATATATATATATCCCACTTTTATAGCTCCATCGAAGGATTCTTATATAGAACATTAGAAAAACAAAGGAAATCATAAATTTATGCCTTGACAATCAACAATCTTATAAAACTAAACCAGTTCTATTGTTACTAAGTAGATTACACTTTTATATCCTTCATGATTTATTGGATTCAGTCAATGATTTAAAAAACATTCACTTGAATAATGATAATAATAAATAGTAGTGAGTGAAAATGCAAATTAGACTAGAAAATTTTATGTCATAGATTTTAAGAAGAGGAAAAAAACAAAAAAAATTTTACGTATAATGATGATGTTCATAAGTAGTACTGATTATCAGTAATATGTTTGTTATGCACAAAAAAATATGACTATTTTTACAATGATCACCTTTTTTTAAATGATTAATTGATAGATGGAAGAAGAAGAAAACGTAGAATTTTATAATAAAACTGGGTTAATTGGTTTGTTTCTTTCTTGAGTATAATGAAAATACGATTTTTCAAGTATGAAATAATCAGATAAATAGTTTCAATTATAAGTAATATATCTGGTATATGCATATATATATACGTGATCAATTATACACCAAAAGTGACAAAACATTATTAACAATCTTAAAATGTGAACTATTAGATAGTATCTATCTATGATTTGAACTCCGTCTGTACCCCCCCCCGAGGGGCTACTGCTAGTCCCAAGGCCAGATAAAGGAGGAAGGTTGGACATGAGGTTAGCAATCTCATCCCGTAACAATCAACTCGCTAAAAAAACATTAACCAGAAAATATTATTCTAATCATCTATGATTTAAAAGTAAAACATTTTTTATAAGGTATCAACGTATTAAATTTTACTTGTGTTCTACGAATATTCGTCAAGGTTAGCACGAATAGATTGACAAAAATTGGGCGCCGAGTATGGAGAAGTCATTATATGTGAAAAATTATATTTGAAATAGTCTCAGCATTTGAAATTTGAATAATTCCAACGTTTCGTCCGACTAACTTGTCTGGACTTTTTCAGGGAAATAATCAAAATCAAATATATAGTATTTTTTTAACAATCATATCAAAATCTAACATCCAAATATGATTGGTTTAATGTAGTATAGATTTTGATATGATTGTTAAGAAAACACAATATATATTACTTTGATGATTTTGATTATTTCCCTGAAGACGTCCAGACAACTTAGCTGGATGAAACGTTGTAATTATTTAAATTTCGATCGCTGAGACTATTTCAGATATAATTTTTCACATATAATGATTCATTTTCGTTCACTTCCTGAATATACGCTACTAATAAATAGCATACAAGAAAGAAATAGTTGTCCAATTTAGACTATTAATCAATGGTTATTTGTTTGAAAGTAACTAGCTTCAAAGTTAAACAATTTCGATACCTCTATCTTCTCAACTTTTTTTAAACATTCCTAATGAAGTATTCATCTCTAAGCATAGTTCTACACTAATATAAGATAGGTTTTACCTGTGATTGCAAAATGAATATGTATCAAAAATAGTTGTAAACCAGTTAATAGTTGATAACTGGACTTTAGTGTTTTCTATAAGAATAATGGTCAATTAATAATACAATTAAGTATTAGGATTATTCAATTAGTTAATTAATGAAGTAAATTATATACATATAAAAATAAAAATAAAAAATAAACGAGTGTAATTTTTAGTAAAGCTGGATGGTGAAGATGTAAGTAAATTCACTTGATAACTCCTAAACAGAATTGAAAGCGCAGCCTGAAATCCATCGCTAGCCACAATTCAAATATATTGCTGATTCAATTCACAATAAAGTATTGTTGTATTGGATTTGAAATTATATAACGATAATATGTAATTTTTATCGTGAACTAAAATCTAGAAAGAATTAAGTAGAACTGCTTTGTTCTAGTTTTAAGCTATTTATTAGTTCATGGATAAAGCTACCTGCAATGTTTTCAACTTTCAGTTTGTCATATGCAGAATAATATATCACTTTTCTAAACAATTACTAATGAGTCAATATTGCATTCTCAAGTGTAGTTGTCATTAAAAGTTTCATCTTAAGCATAAAGCTTCATTATATTTGTGTTTTTCATCCTCCATATTCATCTGTGCTGCACTGAACTTCTCTCTATCAGACAGTTGTGCGGAAATCTAATATCAGTCGGTGATCAAAACTACATTCTTGATTCTAATTCATTTTATTCATGGATTTTTATCGAATCACTCTTATGACATTGTTCAATATCATAATACAGATTTTTGAATGACAGACTGAATGAGTCTTAATTTAGTTATTGAGTTATAATTTATTCACTTATCATAGAAAGTAATGATAATTTACCGGAATTTATTGTAAATCTAAATTCTAGTTACAGTGACACTTGAGTTATAATTGTTTTTATTTCTAACTAAATAGGATATTTAAATGTTAGTGTGTAACTGGAGAAGTATTGTAGTGAACGAGAACACAAGTAGGAACAATCGAATTTATTCGAACACAAAATTACAGAACATCTTATTAAAATCTGTGAACTATACAGTGAATGCTTCATTTGCAAAATGTCAATCGATTGTATCGAACTTGACTGGTTTTTTTTTATAAATATCAGTAAATCATCTCAGATTTCACTGTTCCTTCATTTCCACAGCATTCATTGTTTGTTCTCGTTCTCTTTTCTTTGATCTTTTTTAACCTTTGGTCGCTAGGTATTTCACTTTCGATCGACGATACATAATACTGATATACGTCGACATCAGTAGCACATACCACAATATGACAATTGGATTTTCTATCTTATTTCTATTCTATGATACATTAAGAATTACTTAACACATTCATAGATCATTATCAGTACAAATGAAAGTTTCAAAATTATAACATGTATATAGATGATAGACATTGTTCAATAAATATTTAATATAAAATGAAAGGAAAAAAGGTACATATTCACCTACTTTATCAGGGATAATCATGAATGAGATCCAATGAAACTTTTTAAAAATCTTATTTAGAAGAAAATTAAATGAACTTATTGAGTATCCTCAAATATTGTTAGTTCAGTTATGATTCACGTACTGTAAGCTTAGTCCATATGGATATTATAAATTTGATTATTAAACAATTAAATTATTAAAATCATCTTACCGGTTTCTACATATTAGGAATCAGGGTTTTCCAACCCCCTTAAGTGGACTCTCCGTGTCCACCGGCCCGGTTAAAGCGCCGGACATTCGCTTTTCACCCTCTCAATTTTGTAAACAACACCTCCATTGCGAGAAAACAGTGAATAGGTCTTCGCTGACAGCGGTTGTATACGCGTAGCCATATGAGAGCATTTCGAGAGAGAGCTGACTCTCCCCACTCTCGGCCGTATCAAGGCATTCGGGGGTTTTTTCAACATAAGAAATTCTAACTAAAGTATTTTTTCAATATGATACTTATTACAACTAACTTTATTGAAGATTAAAGCTGTCCTAATGGTGGAAACTGTTGTGTCTCGCCGATTGAACGCTATATTCGCTTCCCTAAGCTAGTTCCGTGACCCCCGAGCTAGAACTACTCAGCGATTTGAAGACCAGAGAAAAGGCACAAAATACGTGGGAAGCACTTTACTACAGGGTTCATTTATGTACAGAAAATATAGGGATTTTATAGTCCTTTAGTTTTACCCGAAATTCTAGAATACTGCTAAACATAGTAGCAGTGTGTTAATCAGCCAATCAGGATCTCCACATGTGACTTTTTCATTCTCGTTATTTTAGTAACATAACTTCTAATTAATTGCTGATTGGTTGAAATGCTCCTTGATGACTCACGAGCTTGTCATGTCGCTTGCGAGAAAATTGTAGGGTCATCCCAACACCTTCCCTTTTTTTCTGAAGATTCGGGGTAGGTATCCAGACTGCATTTGCCGACTTCATCCTCCCCCACGAAACAATGTCGGATCCTCATATCTCCAAATTACAATTAATATGACTTTATTTAGAACATATTTCTCGCATTGAATAGAGAATCCACTGGGGATGACTAAATGATAATGAACGACACTTGATTGTAGGTCATCAGAATTTGGCTCTTCTGAAATATTTCCATCAAATTCATTAAGATTTTCACTAGAGGATATTTGATAGCTAGGGGAATCAGCATCTAATAAATTGCATTAGCTTTTTGACCACCATTTGATTCAACCGACTTATTTTTCTCATCTTCATAAGAATTTTCATCAAAATTATGTGCATCATTACGCGAACCCATATCTGGTAAACTGACATAAGAAATTGGATATGAAGCTGATTCACTATAAGCTTTTATCTCCCGATGATTTTGAATTACATCTGGCACAATCTAGTTTACCGTACTGTTCCAGTCTTTTTCTGGATGTGTGTCATTCCAGCTTTCTTGACCGATATCATGTAAACCGTAGTTTAGTTCTGACTGAAGTTTGTCTTCAGAGATCGGCGGATTCACTGGTGCTTCATTTGACTCTGGGCTCAGGGCTTTGTCTACGGAACCTTCTTTTTCTTTGTCATCTGATACCATTTTGCCTTTTCCATCAGATATGAAGGGAGTTGAACCCTCAACTGGGCGTTCTTCTGGGACAGTCATTTTTGCACCATTATCTGCATTATAAATAAATTCTTTATTTCCTGAAATATTTTGTTTAGTGAAAAACTTGTCCAAAACCGTTTCAAATAGTTGCTGCTGGAAGGCTAGCATCCGCTGTTGCTGGTGCTCTAATATTATCAGCTCCTGTTCTAGAGATATCGTCATTTTTTTCTGCTAACAATAGTAATTCCAAAAAAACCCCGTCGCCAATTGTTATGTATTGACTAAGGCCGTCAGTATTTTTTGTGCCAGAATCCGCGACGACAATTGTTGTATTCTTTTCTTTTGTGTACCAAAATCCCCGTCGCCATTGATACGTCTCGCAGAAACAGAAACTTCTAAAGTTCATTTGTTAAAATCAGACATACAGTTATTTTACAAAATTACACTTGAATAAATCATTTTCTGAAATATCTGATTACTTCATGAGAATTACTTTGATAAAACTATACTAGAATATGATAATAAATGACTTTAATGACATAGAGTGTCAATTTGATTGTTCATTCGAATAAATAATGATCATTGTCTACGTGTTAATTAATGCAAACCAGAATGAAATAAGATTTTTTTAAGAATAAAACTTTAATTGACTCTACTCCTAAATAATAGAAGTTAAATGATTTTAGGTACATAAATCGAAGTTTGTTTTTATAGTCATTAATGGTTTTAAACTTATGGAAACTCATAGTGATAATATATAAGACTGACAGATCAAATTTGGAAATCATATAAATAGTGTAGACATGGAAATTTGTAAATCACAATGACTGACCAAATACTTTTGAATATTTTTCAACTTTTGTTATAGGAAAACAGAAAGAATTTTTCGTTAACTACTACACTGTGATCATTATCTTTATAACATTACTAATCTTATAATAATATCTTTATTTCTAACGATATGTGCACAAGGAAAAAGTACGCCCATAAAGATATTATGTAGTTAAAGATAGTTCACACAGAATGTTAAGCCTAGGGTTCGTGCTTTTACATGGATGAGACTGATTCCTACTCAGTGACCAAGCAGGTGTAAAAATCTTAGTCATTTGGGAGACCAGTTGCCACCCGGATAACGTAATGGCGATGTCTTTGACTGGGAAGCTGGATGACGTGGAGCTGAATCCGTCAGGGAGAACCAATATTCTCGTGATTACAGGTATACCTCAATGACGAGTATCGGATAGCTCGAAATCAAGGTCAAACATGGTTTCCTATCGACCACCACCTTACACTCCAACATAGGGGATGCAACGATATTGAATCACTTACACTAGCGACTATATTATAACTTGTTCAATAGAATTCAATCGGCGTTACAAAAAACGTTAGACAAACATGACAGTGATCACAACTCAATAATCAGTCAACTGTAAATGCTTATTAAATAAAAGTCTCATAACCACTAATTTTTCGTATCTCTTCTCAGTTTCCGCTTATAATTATCCCCCTTACATTCATGGCAGCTAGTCAAATTTATTTCAATAATTCACTTAAAAGTTCCATGAAACAAAATGTTCGAATTATGACAAACAGATAGGATAGAGAAAAATATGAAAAAAAATTTTTCTTGTAAATTAATTTTTTTTTCCTTTTTTTACATATTCTATTATGTAAGCAAATAATAATAATAATAATAGCCTACAATTGAAGTTCTTTTTAAGTCAGAAGACAATATTTTTGTTAGACTATTATTCATGAATAAATTTTGTATGCTGATATTGCTCAAATTAGTAGTATGTTAATGAATTTTCATTTTGTATTGATTGATTAAATGATGCATGTTATACCATTCAGACATATAATTATGCATACTTCAAAGATTAAATTATATGATTTGAATGAAAGGAAGATAAAATTCAATAATGAAGGAACTAATATTTTACAAAGATAAGTATAAGCTATGTGTACAAAGATATATAATTGACGTAATTCATAGTTATTCAACATCAGTAACAGTATATTATGATATTGGTCATTACTCAATGACCAATTAATATAAATATCTCAGTCTTACTAGAGGTCCATCTACAAGCCTAATGGCTCAATGGTTAACTGAATGAAAAAATGCCCATTTTGAACCTACTTTACATGTTACTTAAGATGAAATACAGTAGTACATAAAGTAACTAAAATTAAATCTAATGTTTTACTACCTGTTGTAACTTGTGGCCTTGTGCCCTTATAATAATTAACGTTATGATATCGCCAATTACAAAACAGCGATTTATTGACCGAAACAACGATGCATAAACACGTACGAGCAGTCTAGAGACTTTATTGAGCCTTCATTCAGACTAGCTCTGCCTGTTGAGTCCAGAACACTGATCTCAACCTCCGCGATATGAATCATATATTTCAAACATACTTGGTTTATATGCCAGCCAAACAGACCACATCAAACCATTAAATGAAAAATAAAGTTTGTACAAGAACTAACCAAAAGTGGCAATGATTATGGGAGACTGTAATTAATAAACTGAGCATAACTTAAGAACGGTAAATCGTATAATAATAGTCTATGGGTCAAAATAAAGCTTCTAATAAGAGGAATATGAATATACATAGTTAAGTTACTTAAAAATTATACAATAGAAATATATGTATAGTACTAGTCCATAAATAGATCCCAATAGTTACCACTCAATATTCTTGTTGAGAAATATCACTATCAGTTATGGACTACATAATATTTAAATTTAATTTTAATAAACATTATTCATTGACTTGTCAACGCTATATAGGAATTTAAACTCTCATTTGCATAAAAACAACTCATTCTATCTCTTTTATATATACTGCGATCTTTCCTATAGATTTCTTGAATTCGTTTAAATGTTCTATGAATTTGTCTTCATTTTTATTTATTTTAGAAGTGTTTTTTGAAATATTAAAAAGTCATTGTAAGTTATTTCGTAATCTGATTGGAATATTACTAAAACATATAACATTATTGTGTGTGCGACTTATATCGGCATTAGTAGTATATAATTGTAGTCAGGAATAGAATGTCTGGCAGCAGATCGAGAAGAAGAGAAAGAGAACATAGAATGAATGCTGTGGAAATGAAGGAACAGTGAAGTCTGAGACGATTGATTGATATTTATAAAAGAAACAGTCAAGTTCGATACAATCGATTGACATTTTGCAAATGAAGTATTTATGTATGGTCCTCTGATTTTATTAAGATGTTCTGTAATTTTGTGTTCGAATACATTCAATTGTTTCCACTTGTGTTCTCGTTTACTGCAACATGATTAGTTACGACAGACTTTTTAGAAGTTGATTTCTGGCTTTAAATTAGCAAGTTTATTTCACCATTTGATGAAAAACAGAAAGACTAATAGTTTTAAAATTTTAAAAAGTACATTTATCTTTTATTAAACGGTAAGATGAATTTGTTCATTTGGGGTTCAAATGTCACTTTTTAGACCATCTCCGTTTTCTCATTACTCTATTTTAATTTATAAAACGGATTAATTATTTTAAAGATGAAAGTAATTCAGAATGAAAACTGAACACTAACTAACGATATACAGAAACAAGGTAACAGCATGAACTTCCCATGGATTTAATAAAATATAAACCACAGATATGGAGAATTAATGAAAGTTTTGTTATCGGAATTTGTCAAACACTAAGCAAACGAAGTGGTATTTATTAAGTTTACAGATAAAATGAAAGCTTAATATACTTTGTAAACAAAATTGACGTTGGAGACACCATATTAATCAGTTCATGTATATACTTTAGTGAGACATGATATGATTACAACGAAATTTAAGCATCATAATTCCAGTTTTCTACAATATGTCAACCGGAATATATATATACATATTTTATCTGTAAAAAATCCATCATTACAAAATGTCTGTCATCTGTATTGCCAAAGTCTTCATGATTAAAATATCCATTAAGCAATCGTTTTGTTTACATAAGTCTTCGTCAAGATTTAAACAAACAGTGAAACACACATCTAGACACCGAGTATGGAAAAGACATTTTTTAAAAATTTATTTATAATTTTAAATGTTTCAAAAATTAACACTAAGTAGTTCCAAAATCCTATTTCGTAAACTAGTCTAAGCTTCTTGATAATAATGTAAATAATAAAAATTTCAGTCGTCAGCTTACGCACTGACATAGATCAACATTTTACTTCGACTTTAGTTCAAAACGATCAAAAGACTTATACACTTTATTTACATTTTCACCAAACAAAATTATATCATCTGCATATTCAGAGTCAGTAAGTAAATTACCTGATATAAAATCAATCTTGAAGAAATCGAACAATGAAAGAGTTAGCTTTACAAGAATATCAATAATGAAGTTCATTAAGAATAGAAGGAAAATAGCCAAACCTGGCGAACATCACTTCATATGACAGCTCACCATAAACACTGATTCAATAAATCTGTTTTTAAACAATTGTTTAATCGTATTAATATCATCAGTTTAGTTGAATTATGTGAATATAAGTTATTTACTTTAAAATATGTTCAATTTATGAGTTGACAAGGATTGAATCAAATATGGCCTTAACATTATTTTCTTTTACGGGTTTGTTTATATTCATAATTTATGCTCAAAATTAAAAATATTCAAAATATTATTTAAAATTATTCAAAATTATATTTTAAAGAAATTAATAAATCAAGAACTTTTCTGTCATTAAAAACAAATGGTAACATCTATTGGTTAATTTACAATCATAGATGGGTTGAAGTAAGATATTAACACCATTAGATGCCGGCAGGCTAAGTGGTCTAGTGGTTAAGTGCTCGCGTGCAAGACTGATAGGTCCTGAGTCCAAATCTCGTAAGGCGGGATCGTGGATGGGCACTGCTGAGGAGTCTCATTCCTTCAAGGTTTTCCATGATGGTCTAACTATAAAATTTACATTCTGTTTAAAGTTTTGCATTTTTAACAAATACTGTATGTAATAATACTTTGAAATGAATAAAACAATATAATAGAATAAATAAATAGATAATATATTGGTAATATCCTAATGAGTAGAAAAATCAAATTCTCTGATATTTCGTGACTCAGTGTAAGACACTTCTTTAGAGACTAAATGACTAAATCAAAATTAATCCAAGATTCAATAGTAAAAAGGAACAACATAAGTATAATAGAATGTTTCGTAAAACTGTATTGCAAAATAATAATAATAATTCTTAGGTTTTGAATTAAATGGTTAAATAGTAATATGTACTCTGAATGACTTGTAATATACTAATCAGAACCAATATATGTTAATGTACAAGCATTTCTGGAAAATGAAAGTGAAAAAGTCATGCAAAGCTATATGATTTTAATTATTCATCCTTTATAAAAGTGTTTTGTTTTCTGAGCTGATCGATTTAGTTATAGAAGCTTTTATTTAAAATATATACTAATAATATCATTTAAAAAGACAGAAGAAAAACATCTCACCGCCAAACTATCCAGGTCAATAAACACAACATTTTGAAACTTCCTCATATCTTTAAGCAGAGATGGCTAGTGGCTAGCGGTGGTATCAACGATGCGTGTTTCGTTCTGTTTGAAACTCCTCAGTTGGATGTGCCTGCATCTCAGAGTCAATGTTCACCTAGGTACATCCAGCTGACGAGTCCCAAATGGGACGAAACCCGAGTCCTGGATTCCACCGCTAGCCACTGTTCATCTCTGCATATAATACTTGTGAATTAAGGTTATGTCGAACCAATACGCAGAGTATGCACATATACCAATGAGAGACTGATGAATTGCAGTCTTAAACATCAATGGGAAAAATCAACTTAACAATATCAAGTGAATTCCTCATAACTAACTATATATATTTCGTATAAATTCATGTATTCATGTATTTTATTCTATCTGATGATAAATAAAACTCTTGTAACATTAAAATCAAATTAATTCATCATAAATACGTAATAAATTGGTTTTTCAAAAGAAAATTTAACTTTCAAATTATAAGCTTCATGTACTTATTTGAACTATAGCACTATATAGTTATATATTAAATTAAATAATACTATCATTGATGAACACGGTGGATCTGATGCAGATGTGAGGGCAGGGATCGGCAAAACAAGAGCAGCATATTTACAACTGAAAAACATCTGGAACTCAAAACAATTGTCAACCAACACCAAGATCCGAATTTTCAATACAAATGTATGGGGTGGAAACTTGGACAACCACGAAAGCCATCATCCAGAAGATACAGGTGTTTATTAACAGTTGTCTACGCAAGATACTTCCAATCCGTTGGCCAAACACTATCAGCAGCATTCTACTTTGGGAGACAACAAACCAGATTTCAGCAGAGGAAGAAATCAGGAAGAAGCGCTGGAAGTGAATAGGACACACATTGAGGAAATCACCCAATTGCGTCACAAGACAAGCCCTCACATGGAATCCTGAAGGTCAAAGGAGAAGAGGAAGACCAAAAAACACATTACATCGAGAAACGGAGACAAACATGAGAAGAATGAACAAAAATTGAATAGAACTAGAAAAGAAGGCCCACAAACAGAGTGGGTTGGAGAATGCTGGTCCGCGGCCTATGCTCCATTGGGAGTAACAGGCGTAAGTAAGTAAGTAAGCAAGTAAATATTACTATAATATAAAATATTTTATATATAAAATAAATTTAACTTACTATTATTTGATTCATTTAATACCATAATTATTTCCATAGAAATTATAATAAATATATAATAAGAAATTAAATATTGACTAGAATACATTGTTTCACTGTTCCAATTAAATTTTTTTTGTTTAAATCAATAATGTAATTAATTTTTTCCGTTCAATGTACAATATTTTTTTAAATTATTTTTTGAATGAGTACAATTTCGTATTATTTTTTGTTTATTAAACTTAAAGTAAGAAAAGTATACAATCTTACTAATTGGATAGGGATAGTGCTTGTTTTAATACAGAATTAAATGGATAAATGATACTAAATAGATCACTTTGATATTGAATAACATGTATTATAGATATTACATTACTCAAGTATACGTACATATACATTAAGTGATTCTATTCATTGTCATTTCATTATCAAACTGAATTGGAAAAGAAAAGCAAATCAAAGAGAACACGTTGTTTTACACTAATTTAATAGTAAATTTTTTAAAATTATGTTTACTTTGATCATCATCTTCAATTATAAACTTCTATTTAAATTAGAAATGAAAAATTGTTTTAACCAATCAAAATAATTTAAAGTTTTTTTTTTTGATGTGTTGTGAAGGAAACACGGTTTTTCTTCATTTTTAAGTTTTTGATTAAAATTTAATCGTGAAAAATAAAAAAATTTTATGCAAAAATAGTGAAATACGGTAATGACTAAGAGTATTTGAATTATAGTATGAACTAGTAATCCCAGTAATAACTCAATTTAATCAAGAAGTATTAGATGAGCACGAACGAATGTACTGTATTTGGAATTCAAAGTCAAAACAATCATCAATACAAAGGAGTCATTGGTTTATTCAAACACCATAAATATATAACCGAAGCATGTTTTAATTCTATTCTGAATATACCTGTTGTTATATGTATGAATTCTTGTAACCAAATAAGAGTAGGGATACTATTATGAACTGTATAATATATCATCTTACATTTTGGTGAATTTTTCTTCTCTGTGCTGAATCATTTAATTATGGAGCTTTCATTGTTTTGCTAAACAATATTATTAGAACAAACTTCTACCTGAATTTCGTTCTAATAATGTTGTTTTCCCAAAAAAGTCAATTTTATAATCAAGTTATTCAGCTCTAAGAACTAAATTCCACCAAAATCATCCATCTGAGCTACAAATCTTCCCTATTATCTGATTACTTACATACTTACTTACGCCTGTTACCCCTCGTGGAGGAGCATAGGCGGCCCACCAGTATTCTCCATCCAACCCTGTCCCAAGCAATTCTTTCTAGTTCTTTCCAGTTAACATTCATCCTTTTCATATGTGCTTCTATTTCCCCGCGTAATGTGTTCTTTGGCCTTCCGCTTTTCCGCTTCTCTTCCGGATTCTAAGTTAGGGATTGCCTCGTGATGCAGTTTGGGGATTTCGTTAATGTATGTCCGATCCACTCCCAACGTCTTTTCCTAATTTTCTCTTCAGCTGGAAGCTGGTTTGTCCTCTGATTACCTATCACATATATAAAGTCGAAAGAATAACCAACATATTTTGTCTCTATTCATCAGTGTAACCCAGAGCACATGTTTCTTGATGTTTTTGAGACTAGTCAGATAAAGTTCGTATTCACACTCGAATTCACATACATCTATCTAACAAGTCTTGTTTAGAATGAAACACGCTTTGTCGATCTTACTTCTAGATAAAATCAAAACTTATAAAGTTATCTATAAACAAAAATGTTCAAACTAAGATAGTTCGCTAAAGGTTCATAAATCCCAATAGATACTGAATAAAATTCATTCTTAATTATCAACTTAGAAACCTTTATGAATATTCAATGAATAAACTATGGCAATTAAAATGATGTGAAACACTTCTTCCTGAAAATAAACAGCTATTTGTTATCTGTTGAGAATATATACTTGATTATGGTAAGCAGATATGGATAGTGGGTTGCAGTGGAATCTGGTGTGACGTGTGTTTCGTTTTATTTGGGAATTGTTTGGTGGATGTAGTTGGTTATGAGAGTTGAGGTTTAGTAGGGAATGAAATTTAGTATATGGGTTTAAAGGAAATAGGGAGAATTAATTGGAATGTGGAGTATGGAAAGAAGATATGTTGAGAGAATGGGTTGTAATATAAATTTTTTGAGGGATGAGAGAGGATAATAATAGAAAATGTATGATATAAGTTAGAGAAGAATGATTTGAATATTTTTTTAGTGAGGATATTATATAATATAAATATATTTTTTATTAAATAATATTTTGCCAGTCACTCTGTAACCTGACCACTTCTTATGTGTGATTATAGTACGTATGTGACCGCATAATTACTTGTACCTCTTCCATGCTTACATGAGTTCTGTTACGTTTACTGGAATGGAGCGGGCCCATGTTGATTGCTCTGATTTACATATCTTATCGTCTGTCTGTATTAATGGATTTATGAAATATATGCACCCGAATGCACTATATTCCTTTATTCACTAACGCGATTAAGTTGATTGATATACCCTGAGTTAATTGAAGAACTATATTTCATAACTCCTCACAAAGTAAATGGCGTCAACGACGAGCGCTCACATCGCACAAGCAAGTGGCTATCAGGACTCAGTGGCCGAGTGGATAACGCGATGGCGTTTGAAGCGAGGGTACTGGGTTCGAGTCCCAGAGTGAACATCAACTCTGAGATGCAGGTACATCCAGCTGACGAGTCCTAAATAGGACGAAACGCGCGTCAAACTGGATTCTACTGCTAGCCACTATCCATCTCTGCTTACCATGCTTGTGAATTAAGGCTATATTGAGGCAATATGCACAGTATGCACATATGCCAATTAGAGACTGACCAGTTGCAGTCCTAACAAATCGATGGGAAGATTCAAACAAACAATACTGAATGAATATATACTTGATTATGTTTTTGCAAGCGAAAGTCAATTTTCTTAACTCACGTCCAAATATTTGAACCTTATGAGGTAAGTGTATTAATCCAATACATATATACAGTATGTCGTATTTTATAGTGAAGAATCCTTATTATACATTATTGAAAAAATAAATCGATTTCCGATCAGTGGACTGCAAGTCTGAAATATACATCATCTATTTAAGTTTGAGCAGATACATCACTTCATACAAAAACATAGAACCTCGAACTTGAACACACATTTTAACTTGATAAATCAGTTAAAAAATAAGCTAAGTCGTTCTATTAGCATTAAAATGAAATAGATTTGGAATTAATCTATATACTGTGTTAATTAAAGCTTCTAGGTTTGATCCCTGACAACATTGCAGGTATGCGATGTTGAGAGAAGTTTTATACTAGGATGAAACAACTGCACAGCACTCCCTGGCTTCAAAATTGTCCTTTATATGAGGTCTATCTTCGATAAATGCAACCAATAATTTAAAATAATTTTCAGAAAACGCTTTTAACTAAATTTTCGATTTACAAATAACATTTTTAAGCTTAAATGACAAACAACAAGAAAATGGACTTGCCTTCAAAATAGGTGTAATACAGTTTGAGATTACTTCGAAACTTCATTTTCTGCTGACGACCGAATATCATAAACACCTGTGTAGTTGTTGTACATTAAAATACATATGCAAGTAAAAACTCATCATAAAGTACATTTGACGATTACTATCTGACAAAAACATTATATTACCATTATAAATTGGTTTCGAAATAAACGATTAGATGGACTTAGTATTGTGGTTTTTAGTAAATCATGAGACATCAATAAGATCAATCCCATTTTTACGGTACCATCAGCAACAGCCCGCTATAGAAGAAAACAAACCAGCTTCTAGCTGAAGAGGAAATTCGGAATAGACTCTTGAATTGAATACGACATACATTACGGAGATCACCAAAATACATCACGAGGTAAGCGCTAACTCGGAATCCTGAAGTAGACGGAAAAGAGGAAGATCAAAGAACATAATGCGTCGAGAATTGGAAACAGACATGAAAAGGATGAATAGCAGCTAAAAAAGACTGGAAAGGATAACTCAGGAAAGGATTGGATAGAGAGTGCAGGTAGGCGGCCTATGCTTCTCCATGAAGGGTAACACGCATAAGTAAATATTTATAAGATGATAACATTCTATTAGAAACTGACATTATTTCACGAGTTGTCCAAACTATTAACTCGCCTCACAGTGTAAAAGTAAAAACAATTACCGAAGGATATTAATTTATAAAACTCTATGTTAAATGGCTAAAACCAAACAATAAGAAGTGGTGAACCAGGATTTTACACAAAATGGTACTTTTCAGCAAGATAAAACATCAACCTTAGGTAAAAGAATGTTTCTCGGTTTATTCGAGTTCCTATCATCCAGTATTATTTAAAGTTACCATTAAATTATTGTAGCACCTATTATGAGAATTAAACATTTATACCGACTTGTTACTGAATGTTAACTAATGTCATATTTGAAAGGGGTTTTGTAGAGATTTTAGTAATTTTATATAATAATTGAAATCATGAGTCAATTGAAGCTAGACCACCATGAAAAACTTGGAAACACTGAACGACCGGATGCCGGCTCAGTGGTCTAATGGTTAAGCGCTACTGCGCGAGACTGATAGGTCCTGGGTTCGAATCTCGTGAGGTGGGATCGTGGATGTGCACTGCTGAGGAGTCTCACAATAAGACGAAACGGCCGTCCAGTGTTTCCAGGTTTTCCATGGTGGTCTGGCTTCAATCGACTCATGGTTTCAACTATATATAATGTCATATTTGTTCAACTCTAAGTAATGATTGAATTCTATTGACCAACATTATACATGCAATGATTTAGTATCTATGTAATTATATTCTAAAACTTAGTAAATCCAAAACATATTCAGATGACATTATCTTTCATATCCTCTTTCTCTCTCACATGCACTAATTTTCAAAATACCTTTATCCACAGTAGTTCATCAAAGTTTTATATAAAAAGTTATAATAATCCTGATTATTTTACTATACTTTCTCTTCATAATTTAACATGAAAAAGGTTGAAATTATAATTCATATTATGTATGTACAAATAGTTTAAACAACAACAACAAAACACCCCTCTGTACATTATAATAATTCGAATAGAAGAAAGAAAAACAAGAAAAGATAATTTCAGACGTTATTTTGATTAATTTTACAAAACAAAAAAAGCAACAGAAAATCAAAATAATAACGATAATTTGATACCACTTTTTCGGATTATTAATTTGGATCTATAATTGTAGAACTTGAAGAGAATTTATTGAAAAGAATATTCTTCGTTCATATATTAGTCTTTTAATAATTGAAAGCGTGAGTCAATTGAAGCTAGACCACTATGGACATCCACGACCTCGCCTCGCGAGATTCGAACCCTGGACCTATTACTCTCGCACGAGAGCACTTAACCGATAGACCACCAAGCCTGCCGGTATCCAATGGTGTTTATGTCTAACTCCAACCAATGCACGAAGTTGAACAACCGTTCACCAATTGTCTTTAGTGAGTTCCTATCTCACAACAGACGTGGTTTAAACTCCACTAGTCACTGCTTCTCACTAGGAATCCAAGATTTACCTCTCGAAGTCAGTCACTAGAGAGTATATGGATAGGATGAAACGGCCGTCCAGTGCTTCCAGGTTTTCCTTGGTGGTCTAGCTTCAATTGACTCACGTTTTCAGCTATGAAAATACTAAATCTTTACAAAACCCCTTCTGATTATAATAATTTGATATATAATTTATCTAATGTAAGTAATTATTATTAAACATTATTATTATTGCTGTTGTTATTTATGACAAAAGAATACAGTCAATGAATATGTACTTCATTTACTTAGAATTAGTAATGTAGTATTGAATTTGTATTACGATTAAAAACAACAGTCTGACCAGCAATCATCAGTTCAAACATTTATTGATCCCTGAATAGAAATCAATGTTAGGTATATCTACTCCTTTAGTACTGATCGAATTCTATCTGTCTGAATACCACGGTGATAGAATTAAAGATAGTGAAATTAGTTAATACGAATTCAAATTCACCAGAGAATATCAGTTTCTTAAAGATTACATGTATACCTTGTTGACAAGTGCCAAATAGTATGAAACTTGAGTTGAAAAGATTTTTCTTTCAACTAGATCCTATAACTTAATGATTGATAATTTAATTAAATATTGTCATATTTACAAGCAAGAAGTTAAATTCTGTGATTACAGATCACTAGGTCATAATAATAATCATTATAGCATTATCGAAAATTATATATTTGATTACAGTAAAGTATTCTCAGCATGAACTTGCTGTATTGAAACAAATTCCTGCTGAATATGCATTTTTTCGAGTGTCCAAAATATAAATAAATGTTCAAAAGATATAAGTCGCCAATATTTTTAATGACTTATATCTTTTATTATCTGGAAATATAATTGTGTTCAGTGAAACTAATGAGGCCAGTATCAATGTCGAACATTTTCATAACTATTTATTTTTGGATTTATTTGCCGCTAAAGATAAACTAATGTACTTTCGGCAAGGGTTGTTGTGTAATTTTGAGTGGATAAACCTTCATTTGTACCACCCGTCTGTGTTCATACTTCGCGTATTGGTTCCTAGTTTTCAGGTAAAAAGAACAGGTGACGCAAAAATGATTATCCGTTAAGCTTCCCAGAAATAATAAAGTTTAAAGGGTAGCGTAGGAATGGTTTTCTGATGGCATTAACT
The DNA here is from genome assembly GCF_000237925.1 of Schistosoma mansoni. Lineage (NCBI taxonomy): Eukaryota > Metazoa > Platyhelminthes > Trematoda > Strigeidida > Schistosomatidae > Schistosoma > Schistosoma mansoni. The sequence continues at coordinate 13,277,286 of NC_031495.1, forward strand.
ACTAGTGGTTGGCGGGAATAAATCTAAATATCGCCTAATTCCATTTAGGCTTTCTAGTAACTATATATAACCTTGTGACTAAAGTGTAACGAATTCTTCCTCAGCGGCAGTAAACTAAAAATTAAGATAATTGGGTTTTAACTAGGTTTTAGGTTCAAATTTTATGGCCCACTTCGAATCATCGCCAAATATTACTAACTTCTACACAAAATCGCTTAACCCAAGTTAAGTCTACATTTTTCCAAGGCACACAAATAGCAGTTGAATGCAATACATGGTCCTAACTCTACTGTGATCGTAGGTGTGAGCTACTGAGGAATCCTATACTAGGATGGGAAATCTGTTCAGTACACCCTGATTTTCAATAATACCACAATTAAGATAAATCTATGATGAATAAAATCCATATATTAAACCAATCTACACAAAACTTCAACTAAGCTATAATACTCAGATTAATAGTGACTTATTTCGACATATTCCTAAAGTTTAAGTAAGACGTCGTAACTGGTGGAGTTCAAAAATGTTGAAAGTGAAACAGTTGTTATCAATAGCATTGAATAATCGTCACGCTATCTCACAAAGTGATTGAATTTGAAATTATAACATTGGACCCCACATTACTAATTCATTAAGAGTCTTGTAGGTTCTAGGTTAAATCCATGATGGAGTCATCCGTGCTCACTCCTCAATATTCTTATACTAGAATGAAACAGCTATTCTAGCTTTTAATAGTACTGTAGTGTGGTCTACTTATATCCATATAAGTAGTATATGGCAATGGTTAGACATAGAATGTATTTTGGCAGAAGACCAATAAGGAAAGAACTGAAATGAGGCGCAATTGGTAGAAAAATGCATGAACAATGGAATTAGAGAAGATGAACTGATATTTACAGAAGAAACAGTGAAGATTGAGATAATTGGTTGTTATTATGCAAATCAACTGTTTGTTGTATGGTTATCAGAATTTAGTGAAATAGTCTGTAATTTTTGTCGAAATACATTCGATTGTCCCCAACTAGTGTTCTGTTCACTACAGTACCCCAACTGAGATCAATCAATGAAGAATCACAACACATAAATTATTAATAATTTGAATATATTCTGTTTATTCATTTAAACGAATAAGAAAAAGCATTCATATGAATTAATTAATTATGGATATAACAATAAACAATTATGTAACCTCTTTTTTTAAAATATTTAAACAAAATTATAAAACAGTAAACAAATCATAAATAAATTAATTCATGACTAGAATGCTTACTACCAATTGAAATAAAGTAGTATTGGTAAATAGATAAATTTTATCACCAATATAAAATGATAAAAACAAATTAACCAATTTTACAAAAAGAAATACATATTATGAATAATGACAACAAAACTTAAAAGTAACAAATGAAGAGTTTCTTTTAATTCAATAGAAAGCACAAAATGATCAAGTTCAAATGAATTGAACAAACACATTTATATCACAGACGGATACAATCACTATGACTCTGATTAGAATTATTATGTATTATGCAATCTAAGATAAATAAACATTTTCAAATTCTTACAAAACAAATTACGTAATCTCCATCAAATAAATAAATAATCAAAAGGATTACAAAATGCAGATATTAACTCAAAAGAATCTTGTGTAGGGAATGTTATCCAATATAATCATCCACTATTGCTTCACGATAACATAGTTGTAGCACGTTCAGTTAAATGATGAAGAAGATTTTGAAAGCTAGAAAAAGAGAGATGAGTAAAAAGTAACAACAATAAAAAACAACTGTTAGACAGCACAAGTTAAAACATACTGATATATGTAATTTCAAACCACCGTTATACATTTATTTAGTCTTTCGAATAATATGTTGTACACACCTTTTTTTCCAATTAATGTCTGAATTGAAAGATATTTCAATGTTAAACAAGATGGTATAATTTAATTAAAACGAAAGTTTAACAACGGTAGAATCTACTCAGAGTGTGCATCAGTACTGAATTGTACGCTTCAAATTGGTACAATAGAACAAAATCAACAAGGTGAAATCATGTAATGTTAATCGTGACAAGACAAATTGCAAGCAGAGCAGTAGGAGTAATGTTAGCGTTAGCAATACTAGTATCATTATTATTATTGCTAGTAGTAGTAGTAGTGGTCAGTCAGTCAGTCAGTCACAACGTAGAACTTCGTACGTACGTACATCAGTTCGAGTTGCCATACCACATTAGCACAGAGATGAAGTTGTCGATTCAAATCCCATAGTGGTAAAGGTAGTAAGAGTATAAACAGTAATCCGAAAGATTAGGGTTTGAAGATGTCATTCAAGGAGTATAATAAATAAATTTGAAATAAATTTGGAAAGAGAAAAAGGAGAGGGACATGAGGAATTCAGAAGATTAGAAGTTGGTAGAACACAAAGAGTGGATGAACCTTCGCCATTGCAAACGATTTTGAGCCATGTCATTCAAGGTCTCTAACCATCGGATGCTATCATCTCGCGGACCCCAACCAGGTAGTCTACACCTACCAACATGGCTCAGTCCACTTGTCAGTGACTTCATGGATTTATGCCACGTTTTGATCTGGCCGCCCCTAGCTTCCTTCCAACCTACTCCTACACCATAAAACATTGCACGTCGGGGCAGTCGGTGGTTGGGCATACGTAACACATGTCCCAGCCATCTCAACTGATGAAGTTTCATTACTTCAATCGATTTGCCATACTTACCTAGTATCCGTTTCCTAACATCTGCATTGCTTACTCGTTGGTCCCAGGATATACGAGCAATGCGTCGAAGACACCTATGATCGAATACTAGTAGCCTACGAATATCCTCTACTCTTATGGGCCATGTGTCACTGCCATAAAGTAGGACGGAACGAACTGCTGCACAGTAAACCCGTCCTTTGGTTGCTAGACGGATATCTCGCCTACGCCATAAATGACGCAAGTTGGCGAAAGCTAGACGAATGGATTCGCATGATAGAAGTTAGGAAATAGTCTTAATAATCAAGATCTGAGAGAAGATCAAAATTAAGTGCGTCTGAACCACATCATACAACGTGCCAAACCACTGTTACGATAATCGTGTGGCCTTCAACCATATATTCTGCACCTACTTATATCACTCAATTCAACAAATAATCGCTTAATGGATCGATATCACGTTTCGGATTGGTCGACTCTAGTTTTTCTTAGCCAACACCTATACAGCATTAGACATTGCGTGTCAAGGTAGGCGGTGATCGGGTTTACATGATCCAAGTTCCAACAGCTCCAGTCGATGGAAATTCACTGCAACTGTATAACTCCTAAAAATAAAATCATTGAAAACAGAAATCCTTTTGATGAAAGTATTTTTGTAAATTATTTCTTAACTAGGATTATAAATTTAGTCTTAAAAAGAAGCAAACATCTTATTTTCCTAGCAGTTAAAACAGAAAATATTAAAAGAAAACTAATCAACCTACATCATTTTTATAGTTAAACGGTTTTCCCAATTTGGACGAAGTTTTTCAGGGGGTTCAGGCAACATAGGTCCTTCTACTTCTGGATCCTTTTGACTTGAAAAGAAGTATGTTACAAAAAAGGTTAACCATTGAACTCTAAGAGTGTATACATTTTTTATGGAATTATGTATAAAATAATCCTGTTTTTCAAGGGATACAGAAACACTATTCTACTCAATTGTTACCACTGTTGATGGTACAGGAATCCAGTTTGGTTTCATTTTGTAATAAAAAAGTCCATAACTTACTGGTCTAGATATACAATTTTCAATTACAGGATAATAGATTCTACCACTCGCTCACGTCAACACAGTTTCGTTTCAAGTTGGCCGGAAAAATACCTCACCAACTCCGAGCAAGACCTACCCCCACACACTTCCCTGTGGTTCCCTTGGAGACAATGGAAAACGTCCCACGGACTAACATGGAAGGACAAAAGGATATTATGCCGATCAAAAACGTTGTCGAGATACAGACTGATACTTACTCATGACACAAGCTATATGGGTACAAAACATCAAATATGGGACAGGAAACCATCTTAATCTCCTTGTGTAGCACCGATGCATAGGTCTTCGACTCAGGTATTTTATTTGTGTATGTAACTTATACTTTCAAAGCTAGAAATCAACAGGTATCTCGTTCCAGTGTCTGTCCCATACTTCGAAAGAGTAGATGCAGTAAATTTGGTCGTTTTTACCATAATTTACAGATGGAAGTGGCACTTCACCAACCCTCATCATAGGCGTACCCTAAGGTTTGTACAATTTCAAAACAACTTTCAATCACTTCATTTGATAACAGCTAGAAAGTGAGAAATACCTTAAACTTTTGTAATAAATGGTCAGAGGTAGATGGTAAGAAACCTTTAATCAATTGCAAATATTTCAGTCGTATCAGAAGTCAGTCATGACTCAAAATAGCTAGACGGTACCTGTTCAGACAGTAAAGCTGGAGTATCAGTTTAACAGGTTTGTCTTTCAATCCTCTCTAACCCAATAAAATATCAACATAGTGAAAGCGACAATGTTGATCCTTCCCTGGATTTCAGTAATTGTGTAAGTGATGTCGGTCTGTGACGAAAACAACCCCTCTGTCCCTCAATAATAACATTAAAAGTAGTATAATAAAAGAAAAGGATGACATACTTTTCTAACTCTAATAGTCTCAATTCTTCTTCCAATTCAATTAGTCGACATTTAAGTTCATTTCGTTCATGTAGCAGATAACGTAATTCTTCTACAGAGATATATTTATTAGTAGTATTTGATTCTTGTTCAAAATTAATTGATTCTAAACCTTGTCCAGCAGGTAATTGTAGTATTGATTCACATGCATTCGACTTGATGTTTTGAACAAGAAAAGTTAAATATAAAGGAGAAAGAAACAATGATTGACAGTATGTAGAGGAAAATTATTAACAATTTGTGGGTTGCATTGGTCATACATGTTGATCTCATTTGGGGCACTACTGAAAACTAAGGATCAATCTGTGATAATCTACAACACACAAATCAAATAAATCTCCATAAAACTTTCAACAGAACTATAATAGTCGGCTCTTTGGTAACTTGCTCCGACATGTTCCTGAATTCTGATTGAGAAGTCATGACTAGTGGAGTTCAGACATATCGAGAGCGAAACAGTTTTAATCACTGACATTGAATGATTACTGAGCTATCTTCGTGAACTACTTGAAATCGTAACGGTAACATTAGGTACTGACACAGTATTTGTAAGTTTCTCCCCCAGACCTGAATGTCCTTGATTCAATCTCTAGTGGGGCCCATGAGTGTGCACGGTTGCAGAGTTCAATAATGGGAGACAGTCGTCCGGTTCTCCTTGGTTTTCAATAATACCCCAACTGAGATCAGTCTGTGATGAAAAAAACACAAACTAAACTGTTATCTCCATAATCCACTCAAGATGAATACCAAAGGATTCTAAGTAATTGTAGCAGCAATAATAATGATAAAAAACGAAGCATTAAAAGTATGGTTTAAGAAGACGGAATCAACAGGTATACATGAAAGAATACTGGAACTTAAAATTTATAGAATGACAAAGAATGAATGCACCTGAACCGCTGGGACCGATGCTAAGCCATGTCACACAATGTCTCCACTCCAACCACTGATCGTGGTTATCACGCTGACCTCAACCAGGTAGTCTGTACCTAGTAACATGACTCAGATCGACAGTTAATAATTTCATGGACTAATGCCATGTTAGGATTTGGCTGCCCTTAAGCTTATATCCAAGTTACTCGTACTCTATCCATCACTCGACGTTGAGGAAGGCAGTGGTTGGTCTTATATAACAAATGTTCCCAAAACCTTGATCGACTGCTAATATATTAACTATAAGACTCAATTACTCGAGTTTAGATGAAAAGCTTCTTGAAAATAGTTTTAAATCTAGTAATGAAGTCGCTCAGATACAACTTCAGAAGAGTATTTACTTTCTGTTATTAAAGGCAATCAAACTACATATGTAATCATCACTGTTGATATATCAATATTTTTTTACTAACTCCTGAATATTAACAACATGAAACCATCCTAACTGTTATAATAATAATAATAATAATAATAATAACAGTTATGTTTTTAAGGCTATCAGTCGCGAAAATTGTGAAGCTAAAATATTTTTGAATACGTGTTAGGTGGTTAGAGATAGTGAACAAGAAACGCTCCTTGACCAAGGTTTCGAACCAGATGGGACCCATCAGAGAGTTGTACCTCTAATATTAAGGGAACTGATGCTCCCTAGTAAACTAAAATACAAATCATTGAGTATCACGACCCAAGACACCATTCAAACAGCGACCAACCTCATATAAGACTGGGATATTTACACTAACTTATCATTGAGTAGTGTCCGATGTCAATAAATTTTACATATGCACAAAACACAGTAATGACTAGCCAATGATATAAACAATCAAACTATGTAACCTGAAGCCAATATTACCATTATTCCAGATTGGCTATTATGTGACATATCGTCATTTGATAAATCTTTCAGTAAATTAGCCAATTCTCGTTCTTTTACACATAACTGTGTTTCAAGTGTAGCTTTTTCTGACACTAATTGACCAGTTTGACGTCTATGAGGGGCACAAGATGCTAATAATTGACCACTTTGACGAGCCAAACGACAAACTTCTTCTTCTGACTTTGAAGAAAAAACAAAGCCAACCAAGGGATACAGCAACAAAACAAGTTCAATATTTCAATAAACATCTACGTTATCAATCATTATACATCAATTCTCCTAAAAAATCATAAACTATCCCCTTTGGTTCTAAATCATAAAAACTCATGTAACTATAAAAGAAAGTTTACCATCTTATCTGAACTTTCTATTTGATTTCGAAAAGTTTCTGAAAAACTCAAAGAAGTTACGACTCAGCTATAGGTTACGCTAGACAACAGTTGAGATTTGTAGTTCAGATGCATGATTTTGGTGGAGTTTCGTCCTCTGAGTTAAATTGTTTAGTCGTGAAAATATGATTGTTCCTCTGAACAACACCATCAATACAAATGCTAGGTAGAAGTGGGATATTCAGATTTCTCCACATATGACTCAGTTTGTTCAGTTGACTTTGATCTTAATTGGTTATTTTTAGCCTTTAACTTGTTGTTTTCTACATATTCATTATGTCTATCTCTTTCCTTTGACCTGATTCTTGATTTTGTATTCGTCTATGGATTTTTAATACTATTTGTTATATTCTAGTGAAGATTAAATTACGGGTAACTTTTGAGAACTATTAATGGACTAATATCATATACATATTCCTATTGTATAACTATTCAGTAACTAGATTATGTATATCTATATTCCTCTTATTATAAGCTTCATTTTGACCTATAGACTATTATTATACGATTTACCATTCTTAATTTATGCTCAGTTTATTAGTTACAGTCTCCCAAGTTCACAGCCACTTTTTGGCTTTATCTTGTGTAAATGCTATTTCCTATTTTATGGTGTGATACGGTCTGTTTGGCTGATATGTTTGAAATAAATGATTCGCATAGTGGAAGCTGTTATTGGCGTACTGGACTCAACTGGAAGGGCTAGGAAAACAAAGGACACTAGGCTGCTCATACCGCTTGAACTCCATTGGTTTGGCACAGTACTAAGATTGTATAAGTCGCATTTCGATTGGCGAATAAATCACGTGATAATTAGCTGGGCTTAAAGTTACAACAATACTACTATCCAACAAATTAAAAAATAACACCTACAATACATTGAAATCATTAACCAACCTAAGTTAAACAACCATTAAAGACCTGAAATTACTGGACGGTCGTTTCGTCCTAATATAGGACTCCTCAGAAGTGCGCATCCTCGACCCCGTGGCCGGGAGTCGTAGATTGGTTGAAGTTAAACTTGCGCACCATTGGATCCCGACTCAGTCGTATAGAAATTAGGCGTTTGCAAGCGAGACAGAAGGTCCTACTTTTTTATCAGCAGCTACGAGGTCGTGGATGCGCACTGCTGGAAAGTATTATGCTAAGATGAAACGGCCGTCCAGCGCTTTCAGGTTTTTAGTCGTTGTCTAATTTATGTAGGCTCACGATTTCAGTGAAACTCAAAAATCTACATGACTCATACTGATTTACAATAAGTTTTATGAAAATTCAACAAAAGGATGAGGTTTTACTAGTAATGGCATCATTTGGTTGCTATAGTCCGATAAAATTATTATTTTTCGTTACTAAATAAATTTACTGCAATGGACTATGTCCACGATAAAATTTGAACCGGCAAACAGCATTAAGTAAACGGGGTTTTAGTGTTCTACCGATTGAGTTAGAAAATGTTGGTATCAATCCAGTCAATTCTAATTTAGTTTAATGTAAATAACCGACTTATGACGAGATTTTAAATCATACATAAATTACACAGTAAAAGTATGGCTACAATTCACTCAATATTGAATATTACACTTTAATATTGTAGTGTTCCTGTGAACACTGAAGATAATAAATCTATTCCCTAAGGTCTCAACTAGCAGATTACGACTATTTTTAAGATCCAAAGAACAGATAGTTTGTACCTCTAACTATTTTTCCACTCTAATTCGTACTAGTCAGTTCTGTACATTAAAAAAAAACAGTGGTTGGATTCGTGTAACACAAAACTTAACACCATTAAATCTCCTAATGTTAACACTAGTAAATGTATGATAATATTTAGAACAAAATATAAACAGAAATCATTTTAACAAGAAAGTCAAGGAAAATGATCACAACAATGTGGATCAAAGACAACACCGGAAGAACAACTGTAGGTACGAAGAGAAGAAAAAATAATAATAATAAAGAATAATCTAATCTGTTTAAATACACTTACTGCATCTAATGAAGCGCCAACTTCAGTTAATTCACGACGAATTTGTCGTGCAGTCTTGTAATTAATTGCTACACATTCTTTTAATTGTTGAACTAGTTGAAGATCAGCTGCACGATCTATAAAAAATCAAATACTAACTTGAATGTATCTATTGTAAACTTTTAAATAAACCATTTCCATTAAATTTATTACATTTATATAGAACATAATGTTAAATCACTTCATACACTTCAATAACCGAGTATCAGTGTAGAATTTACTTTGCCTATAAATAACTTAATCAAGTACATTTAGCAATACTATAGAATTATAAGGTATGAATTTCAATATAAAAAGAACTATAATCAAAACAAATAATATTTGGACTTTAATAATTTATCTGAATTATAAATTATTAATTAGTTAATACAAAATTATGAAGTGGATATAGTTATTTGAAAGACGAGGATAAGACATGCATACCGAACATCAATAGGAAGTGGAGTGTTATATCCCAGTGAAGATGTAAGTACAGGTAACTTTCAGGACCTATTAATGGACTATTATTCTATATATATTCTTATTGGTTAACTATTGAGTAACTAGATTGTGTATATCTATTTTCATCTTATTATAAGCTTCATTTTGACCTATGAATAATTAATGTACGATTTACTGTTCCCAAATTATGTTTAGTTTATTGATTACTGTATCCTATGTTCACAACCACTTTTTGGCTTAATCTTGTACAAATATTATTTTTTATTTTATGGTGTGATGTGGTCTGTCTGTCTGGTATATAAACCAAGTATGTTTGAAATAAATGATTCGCATAGCAGAAACTGCGACTGGTGTTCCGGACTCAATTAGAGGGGCCAGGCGGACAAGGGACCAATAAGGATGCTAGACTGCTCATACCAGTTGAACTTCATTGATTTGGTACAGTGTTAAGATCGGGAAAGTCATATTTCCATTGGTGGATAATTCACGTGGTGAAAAGCCGGACATAAGACCACAACAAATTGGCATACGTCCTAGATTTTATAAAGTCATAACATGGAGATAAATAATTATAAAAAATAGTCATGCTTATGTGAAAGATACAGTTTTAATTAACTGGTACATAAATAAGAGATAACACGTAATAGTATAGAGATGAGCTGAAAGCAACCGATGCATATATGTGTCGGGTCAAACGTCGTAAATTATCCATTGTCCAAACTTAAATAGATTTCGAAAAGTTCCCACATTATTTTTAGTTCCGGTTAGATATTTAAGGTTAGGATTAGGGTTTTCATTGAGAACTAACATCAGTTAAAATGTAAAACTGCTTTATGGTCATATGAATGAATGAATTCCGAGCAAAAATCAAAAAACGGTAATCCTAAACCTGACTAGTTTACCCATAAATCGTAATGCCATCAGGTTAAGTTTTGTTTCAGGACTAAGGGTTATAATTTAGGAATAATGCTAATTTGCCCACTACGTAAAATCCACACAGAAAGAATTGAGTATTCGATATGTTTAACACCATCATTTTTGTGCTATAATGACAAAACATAAGATTTCCTTTTTAATTTAAAAGTTCTGAGTACTATGTAGTTATTTCTACCGCTCATTTTGCGTAATTCTTGAATTTTGCAGGGAAAAAACTCGTATTTCTGTTCCTGATTACCTTGTCCTTGTACTGTACGTTTACCGGCTTGCTACGCTAATGACAGACTGAGTGAAAACGGTGAACGTTTAAAGTAAAATACTATCAGTCACTTGAGTTATAGACATAGTTAACAGCCATTTTGTATGCTCGGCTTCCATGTAACACGTTTTTTGTGTGTTAATAAACCGATACCATATGAATTAGTCAAACCGAAAAAGACAGATCGGAGTTCGATCCTATAGTACATTTGTTAAAAGTGAAGTTCTTTAACCACAGAGCCATTCTATCCACTACGATAATATTATGCGCGTCTCTGTGGACCAGTATCTTCTCCAGTTTAGCATTATGTTTTAAAATCGTTGACACTAGAGTAAAATGATAATCAAACAATAACCTTTTCACATAATTTTCATACATCAGCTGTGTCTCAGCTATAGAGAAATACTAATATGCAAATTATATATATATATATATATATATATATATATATCAACCGACAATTTGCAAATATTTTGTCGCATCAGATTAACAAACATATTTAGAAAATAATCTTTGAATTCATTAATTACTAAAACTTGCAGATCCTTAGAACTTCGTTCGACTGATATGAATTGGCGAAATTTGATAGTTCACGAACATAGTAGAGAAAAGAGAGCAGAACACAAAAAATGTTTCTTTTCAAAGTCAGATTAGTTATTTTAAGCGTTCAATTTTTTTCTTGTAGTTACATCAGACTTTACTTTACTTAATATCAAGCCATTGTTTCAAACACCATGGTTGAAATTAAATCATATGAAAGTAACATGATAAAAAGTTCAGTAAAACGAAATCTAGTTACTATTATACCATTAGAGTTGACTTTGATTGGAAACTTATCAAAATATACACTAAAACTTTTAGTTGTATAATTAGGAGTAATAAACATAAAATACACGATACTCTAAAGAGATATACTTGAATCAGCATGACTTATTACATGATTAAAACTCTAGAAAGCTCCTTATAAAGACAGTCTCATTGTAAAGAGCAGGTTATCACAGCTACTAACTGGGATCACTTTTTACTGATAGTAACTCGTTTTGTGAAGAGAATCCTTAAGTCCTCATAATCATTTTGCTTGATCGAAAGATCGACTTTAAACCATAATTTAGAGTTTAGTAAAAAAAGGACCATCTTGTTCCCGGTCAAATCACTATTTTCTATATTTCATATATTTAATTATTTAACCTACTGAAAATAAAGAAACCTACTTTCTTGTTCAGTTAACTGTATCCTTTCTTCTGTTTCCAATAGTAAACTAGACATCATATTAGATAATTCCTCCTCATTATGTTTATTTTTTAATTTGTCATAAATTTTGTCCATGTCAAAATTGGCTGAAACACCTTCAAGACCCAACTTTGCAGTGGCTAATAAAAAAGCACCTACTTTTGAATGATGAGGTGTTGGACATATAATATCTGATTTATCACACGTTACACAATTTCGTATGACATTGGGATCTTCCTGTTCTCTGACCTCTTTATGACAAGAAGAAATTAATTGATGCGTTAAACGAACATTTTCTTGTTCTAATTCAGTAATTTCTTGCAATAACTTTTGACTTTCACAATACCAGCTTTGTTCAAGTTGTTCCAAACTCTATAATTACAGGAAAATGTGATTTTTGAAGACCGAATAATTCTGAGACACACTTGATTGGTTTATTTTTATGGTATATTAACTAGAAAGAAGAACCCAGGACGGAGTTGGTTGAAGAACCTTGATCGACACCCTATGCTCCAAGAATGGTAACAGGCGTAAGCAATATTAACTGCTTATTATCAAATAAGTTCAACTATTTTATGAAATAACACTTTCTTGATGTCAGATCTTCAAGCACTAATGCTAGGCCTTCAGTATTCAAAGCTGAGCTGTGACTTAGTGGCGATGATGGTAGACTTTCAGTCAACAAGTCCCAGGTTCAAACCCAACTCCACACAATTGAGTTTGTCTAAACGAATAGTATCACTATTCCTCACATATAGGGTATGGATTGAAACTAAATACACAAATATGCACCTGGCAAACGGAAGTTAAGTAATAACATAGTATGAATGCATTTTTAAGGAGTACCAGTCTATTTCCTTGACAACCAAAGCTAATTAAAAACTCGAGTGAAATTTTTTGAGATGGATAAAGCAACAATAATTGTCTGAGAAACCATAATAGTATTGAAAGACTTACATTTGGATAATAGTGGAAGCACAAATTTTTATCAAACCTTCTAGAAGTATGTTAATAAACACCGCAGACATACACATTTGCTTACATCTTCCTGATTACTAGTGAATTTTAGGTGGCAATAAAAACTAGCATACGGAATTGAAAATAACAATTTTAATAAAATAAAAATTCTAACGGCATCATTAAATTGCCTTAGCCAAATATAAACCTTTTAAGTATACTTGCGATTCTAATGCTTCAGTGGGTATACACAAAAAATGTATTCCCCAAAATTCATTCTAACTCCATTTCTCTTTATACATCCGGAACAAAATGTAAAATCACTAGAATCATGGATGAAAAAACAGTTCTATGTACTTTTATCAAAAAAGCAGGTGAATAATAAAAAAATACAAATACCCAAAGTTAGTGGTTAAATACATCTATGTGAACTACATTATAACAAATCAAATATCTAGTAACTTGAACTGACTTTATCATATTTATCTTTAAGTATAATATCAGATTTCTGATCATTACGAAGTTCATCTGCAACTGTTTGAAGACGAGCAATTTCTTCTTTTTCTTTATCACAATAACTAGTACATGCTTCTAATTCTTCCAAAATATAGACAATTTTCGGCATTAGATCTCTTAACACATCATCACCATATTCATCGACAATTAACTGACATTCACGACCGATTGATAAAGCTGCATCATATACATCCATTGTAGTAAACATTGTTTATTGGTTTTGAGTCAATCTAAAGTTCTAAAAAGTGATATGAACAATAAATTATATTAATTAAAAGCCATAAACAAAGAAGCCAAAATACGAAGACCTTAGAGCAAGAACTTTCGATCAGATATAATTCCACATATAAAATAAGTACCTATTATGAGAAATTATTTACTTAAAGAAATGTAACTAGTCCCTGTCCAATATATTTAGCATACCATATAAAGTAGTTAGTTTGCTGAATGTGTTCAAATGGTTTTAAACAAACGTTTGACAACTACAGATCTAGTGTCTTTTACAATAAACACAACTAAAACAAATTAACCCAGTATTCAAAGAAGAATATTAGATTTACAAATTTTTTTCCTTTCCTTGAAATATTTCTTTTACCTACCATTAACCGGTCCTCAGCTCCAATCTCAAAGAACAATTTGACTATAGACTCATCTAGATGAATACATCTTGCTTTCTAAAACAATGCGCATATTTACTCAGGTCAGTTAATTTAAATTAAGATCACCGATTGACTAAACACATTTACTTAGAATTAAGCACAACGTTAGCTTTGTTAACTCAGTGGTTCCATTAAAGGCCAGTGACACTTTGCATGCATCTATTCCTGTATACTCTTAACATAAATGTCTTCTGCTCTTTGTGGTTATGATTCACACTTATAGTATAATAGGAAGTAATAGAATATTACTTATTTATTTAGTTGAACAAAAATACTGATACAAAGGGGCACCAAAATACATATGCGCCACAAAAATAGCTATCGTTAAACTAGTTTGTGGTCTGGAATAAATACCAGGTGATTTCTTTGAAGGACCACTCTCCGAGTCTTTGACTCAGAGATCTAATTTATAAGGCAGTAGAGAAACATTAGACGTAGTCACATGGTAGCCAATGACCAAGAACAGGTTCATACGCCATTTGTTCCCTCAGGATCCTGAAGCCCATTTACACTACTGGTTTGGGATCAATGTTTTCCAACCCCCTAGGTGAATTCTCCGTACCCACTAATCCGGTTTAAGAGCCGGACATTCACTTTTCATCCTACCAATTTCGTAAACAGCACTCTTGACACAAGAAGCTAGTGAGTTGGATTCCCCTAGCCATGTTTGTAAAAACCTACTGAAAAACCAAAAGGTTTTAGTTTCCACTGTTTTTATTTTATTAATTCTAAGAATTCTTTTATTAGCATGTTGATATAGCTAAATCAAAAACCCATTTAAATAAGTAGAGAGCATAAAATTGAATCACTCGGAGCATATTTTATACTTGAGAATAAAGAAAGCCAATGATAAACACGACAGTCTAACTAGTTTGCAAATTTTTGTACTCGGCGTTGAGCCGAACTTAAGAACTGGGCGCAAATAATCCTGCATGGCTCTCTACATCGCGGTGAGTGTTACTTGATCATGAGACGAAGTAACAGATAGTAGTAAGCCTTCATCGCTAAATCAGCACTTCATCAAACCAGAAGTTATCATTCAAGTTTTACAAGTAGTAGCCTGGTATTTCTTCAAACACTAAATTTTATAGTGGCATTTCGTGCAAGTGTCAGGCTTATCGAAAATTGGAAACATTATGTTCTCAGGCTCATAAAACGTAAACTAGAAGTCAAAAGAAATTCAGAACAAACAACAGGATTTATCATAGGTGACTTTAAGAAATAAAGGTTGGATATGAAATCACGAGTAGCTCGGTATAATTAATAATAAGATGAATGATGAGTCTATATAATGGATGGCATTGGATTTATATTCGACTGCACAAACATATTGACTAAGTAGGGGCATTTAGAATGTCTCATGCCACAAGAGAAACACAGAAAACATACTTTCGATGCCATTAAGCCGAACGAAAATAAAAAGTTCACACATTACATAATTTGTAAACACCTGATAATTCAAGAACCCTCATATAGCTTGCAAACATGACTTTCCAATATATTAAAATATTTACAAGTTCTAGAACCTTTTGCAATTATTCACGTATTGCATAAAATACAGTAGAGATCACAAACCGAATTACAATATTCCTAATCGGGATATTCGATGACATATTAAGTTCGCGAAAATTTAGTAAGTTGCAACTTTACTAAAAATCGGCAATTTAGCGACATTTGAAAAACAAAGCGACGGAAAGAGGAAAATCCGCTTTATTTACCCCGGACAGGCGAAAAAGCAGACATTTTGGCGCATTTCCCCTTTATTTACGACTTATTTTCCAATGCATTTTCCGCTTTATTTCCCCTTTGTTCGCCTTTATTTCCCCTTTATTGGTTGTTTGAGTGATAAATTACTTAACGTTGAATCATATTTACACTTAGTTTAGAGGTGGTCAATGACCCTCTGATTTCGAAAAACATTATACACTATTATCCCCATAAAAGTGACTTCTGAGAATCATTAATATATTAGTCACACTAGATACATATATGAATCTAGTCTCCTGAAAATACGTTCCTTTACTAATAAAAGTGGAAACGATGGTGCTAAGGATTCTGCCTTAGACACAGGTGTTTTTCTAGTGCAACTTCTCCAAAATAAGGAGATTGGCCAATAGCCCGGGCTATAGCTCAAACACTACGTAAACACGTGTGCATGAATCATTGGTACAAAAACATCATACTATGTGACATTCAGGTATTGGCAGTCTTGCTCCTAACTTAAATGTACCTTGTGTGCTGGGGAGTGTGAGTAGCAGTAAGGAAGATTATCTGGAACAGAAAAAAAAAACAGAAATGTGAGCCGTCAAATAGGTTGGCACACAAAATGAACTCGCATTTAGAAAAAGATAGCAATTAACGACAATCATATATAACACGAGAGTAATACTAGGACAATCTGATATTCAAAACAAGAAGTTCACAGTGGTTTCGATAGTATCACAAGATTTCATTGAGACTCAAGGTCAAAGGTACATGCATCATTGTCTTACCGGATCAGTTAAAGCATTCAACGAAAGTTCATTACATGAACAGCCTCTAAACTTAGCAGGAGTCCTACTGTTTATTATTCATAATTGTTAATTTCGATAACCTTGATTCTTCAAACTCGTTAAATGAAGCTTTCTCTTACCGAGCTTCCGTGTCAAGTACCGGTGAACCATCGATCCTCTCAAGTAGGAAGCAAGCAAAATAAGCGAAAGAGCAAAACGTATTTGCGGATTATTGTTGTATGATGCTCCGATTCTATAAGAATGCATATCAAGTTTCCTCTAAAAGGACTTCAGAGGAGTTGCTTAGACTAATCTATCCGGTAGTGGATTCCGAGACTTGGCTACCCGTAAGGAATAAATAGTTTGCTTACAATTGAAGAACTGTGTCGCAATTATATTATCAACGTTTTCCAATCAGTGTTTGTCAAAAACTATAGTTAGTTACGTATTATCACAGATCACCAATATATACAGGATGCAGTAAGTCACCAAATCTAGAGTGAAGATACGACTAGTATTCTGATTTTAAAACCTGCTACCAGTAGCACCTTCTATATTCGATCGTTCCCAGTCAGATAGAAATCAGAAGTCAGACGAGAAGAGGCAGGAAAGATATATTTGATTCGTTATCAATATATCGAGGACCTTTCCTATAAGCTGGCTAATGAAACGTAGGAGCAGTGTCCCACGCCGAGTCGAAACGTGATCTGGTACGGATGCATGACCGAAAGCCTTCAGTTAAACAAGTCCACTTAAACAACATGGTCAGCATCCAATGTCGAACACTTAATGAGCTATTGATTTTGGGGAATTATTTACAGCTACAAAACTAATTGATTTTGCATTTCCACGAATTTGGTCGGTTAACGGTTTCATAAGGGACGCACAATTTGGTATGTCCCTTCTGTAGAAACTTACAAGTCCGTTGAAAGTTCGCAACTGCTTGATCGTGGTCGGTTCTGGGTAATCCAGAATGGCCGCCACTTTACTTCTAAGGGGTCGGATGCCTTGGGCGTCGATAGAGTGTCCTAAGAAGTCTAAGGAGTTAGTTCCGATTTGGCATTTCTGAATGTTGACAGTAATGCCATGCCTTTGGAGTCGATCGAAAACAATGTCCAGATGCTTGAGATGCGATTCTCTGTCCGGACTTGCTATTAGGCAGTCATCAACATACGCATGTACGAAGTTGAGACCTCGGAAGACGTCGTCTATAAACCTTTGGAAGGTTTGAGCCGCATTTCTCAAACCAAAAGGCATTCGTAAGAATTCGTAAAGACCGAAAGGACTGATGATGGCGGTGTTTGGGATTTCGTCGGTTTCCATAGGTATTTGGTTGTAAGCCTCAACCAAGTCGATTTTCGAAAAGACAGTTGCACCTTTCAAGGTAGCTGTCAAATCGTGAATATGAGGCAGCGGGTAACGATCGGGAATGGTTTTAGCATTCAGACGCCGATAATCACCAGTTGGTCGCCAATCATTGCTGTCCTTTTTAGGGACCATGTGCAATGGGGATGACCATGGACTATTCGATGGCCGAATTATCCCTAGGTCCATCATGTGGTCGAATTCGTTTTTAGCTAACCTAAGCTTCTCGGGAGCGAGTCTTCGGGCTTTCGAGAATACAGGTGGTCCTGTAGTCGAGATGTGATGTGTAACATTGCTGGTTACACAAGGTAATTTCGATGGCGATTGGTATATCCCGGGGTATTTGTCGAGTACTGATTGGTACGAGGGGTCTATGGTGTGCTTAATCGTGACTGGGGATAACCTGCAACCGGAACAAGGAGTTACGCAAACGGATAACTTAGTGTTTCCGTCTATTAACCTTCGTGAGCGTGTGTCGATGAGTAGATTGTGGTGTTGTAACAGGTCTATACCAATGATTGGCATAGAGACATCTGCAACTACGAAAATCCAGTGTATGTGTTTGCGTAAACCCACGTTAAGGTAGACGTACCTTTTACCGTATGTAGCGATCGGCTTTCCGTTTGCCGCCTGTAAACTTAAAACAGACTCGCGAAGTCTGTCGTCAGGATTTGCTGGAAGAACGCTAACTTCTGCGCCAGTGTCGACGAGGTAGCGAACTTTCGTGGTTACATCGGTGACGTATAACAGACGGCTGTGTTCGCCGGCTACGGTTGCCGTTAACGCGTGCCGGCTGGGAAGTTTCCCGAACTGTTTTTCGTGTCAGTCGCCTTAGACACTTCTACGCGGTGTTTTGGACCAACTGCGGTTTTCCGGTTGTAAACAAGACATCGTCTGATGATCTCAAAAATTTACGTATGCATACAAAACATTTTCATTACCAGGGCGGTAGTATAAAATTGCTACTAGGAGCTAATCTATTTTGTACGACTAACAGTCTATATCCACTAAATAATGTGGAGGGCAAAAGTGAGTGATCATACATCCAAATCACTCAACGATATATTCAACCTAACCAGGTGGTTAGGCTAATCTGCCTCTTCAATGTTTGTGGAAGATAAAGGATATCTTGCCCCGAAAGAATGTATATTTGAAATAACAATGAAAAACAGTATAGTTTTCGTCACAGGAACGTCCACACCCAAGACAAGAATGATAAAAAATGTTGTTGACTATTGCCAACTACCAGACTAGAACAAATAGTTCAGCGATGATAACCCGTTTTAACCACTAGTATAATGAAAGTCGTTTAACTATGATATTAACTAAGCTTTTCTTTAATAATAAGCAGCATCGTTCATAATCCCATTAGTCGCTCTCCCACCTTTGTGAGCCAACCGCGAATTGTAGGACACCGGAAACGGTACCAGGTGCAATCAGAATCACAAACACGGAGATATTAGTGCAAAAGAATGTAACCCCACTACCATTGAGCAAAATCGCATGTAACCACACGTCAGCTCTGTTGGTAACGATTAATCTTGCAGACAGTTGCTTGATCCGTGTCAACCCCTCTCCAAGTTTGGTAAGCAACTAGAAGTTCACTAACCGTCCTTCCAAGGTAGAGGTGAGTTTTACTTGGTAGACTTGTTTAGTGTCTGATATTTTACTGACACGACATATATGATGTTATCCGTCCAAGAATAGGCAATCTAGTTATGAAAGCGCATAGAATTTCGGTACTCACTTATTCATTTCTACATCACCCTAATTCCCTTTGTAATTCTTGTTTTTTATTAAATATGGTGTGGCAACTTCCGCTGGTGGATAGCTTTGCTAACTGACCTAATTTGAGCACCCTGCTTTTAGTTGGGTTATGATGATGCGACAAATCCCAACCCCAAATTTTAAAAAATAACAACCACAGACTTTTATCGACAATATCTCGCGTGTTGGCTGACTTACTTTCATCAGGACCAACCAGTTTCAATAAGTGAACAGTTCACCGAATGCTGAAATATCAAACGTCATTTTACTCTTTTCAATATAGCTATACCCAAATAGACATGACCCCATCTACTCGTGACGTAGTGTGTACACGAAGCAATTTGAAATGTATAACTGCAAGTAGGCCTTGCACCCTTGGGATTCTTATCCCTGCAATGCCTGTATATATTTCAAAATCCGTCAAAAAATGTGGACTTCTAGGCACAGGGGTTTTTGTCATGAAATCCGAAAAAATGCGACTTAAAGTGATGTTCCGGACATGATTTCTCAAGGATAAAATATAAATCGTTGATCAGAATATTCAAATACATTGTACCTAAGCTTATGTAAACGAACACATAGATAAGAGGTCGCATTACAGTCCTGACGATTAGAACGCGCTTATTTCTACGAAGAAAATACAAAACGGGAACAACTTGGCCTCTATATCTGACAGCTTATTCATTCAGTCAACAACCGTCGAATACAAAAACCCAAATAGAAATCCCTGACACAAGCCATACGAGAGTGCACACACCGGCACCTAGAACCATTTGACTAGAATGTGATGTTTTACTTCCTCAAATCATGTGACCATTTTAACCACACGAACTTCCGTAGTTGATCACGCACTACCGGGAACTGTTGAAAAAGTACTTAGGATATTGCTGATAGTAATTATGAGATTCCTCATTTGACTAACTGGATAATCAGATATAAACTGCGTGAATAACTCAGATATTTGGACAGAATAAGAAGTTAATGTTGTCACATTGGTTAATTAACATCTATATGCTTACCTATGATATTCAACGAACACCATGGTTAAGCTCAACCAATAAAGTAAACTATCAGCTCACTAACCAATTGAAGACCTCCTAATTTACTGCAAATTGATGTTAGCATTATGTAAGGGAATACTTTGAAAACAATAAAACAACGCACTTTTTATCGACTTTTTAATATAAAAAAAAGAGAAAACTGTGATATCTGAATATTAAAAGTTGAAGAGAACTATTCAGTATAAATAAATATAGATTATATCAACCGTTTTACAATTATCTCTGCGTTTGATAAGCGTTCAAGTTGATGTTGCAAGTAAAAATCGTTCTTGATCAAAACGATATTGAAACTAAAAAATTCGAAAGCAACGAGAATAGATAGTGATAGCTTTTATACGTAATCAGTCAATTATATTAGTTTTGTCACAATGAAATAAAAATCGAACAGTCGTTAATAGTTGACTGCTGAATAAAATTTCCTTCTACAGGTAATTGTATGGTATCTGTGCTTTATGAACTACAAGTTCAAATCTACTTGTCAGATACCACTGAACATTTAAAAACCACCTTAGTCAACGTCATATTTTGCTTATTTTTCGAAAAATATATCAGTCTTTTTTAATGAATACCCTTGAACCTGTAACACCGTTGTTATCTAACATAATATTACTTAATTAGTAGCCAGTTTAACACTTATTAGAAAACATGCGTACCTAAGAGTTTACAGCTATAGTGAAAAAAATAATTATTGGAAGGACAGTCCTGATTATTGACTGCTCTGACTAGACTCGAACAGAACGCGCTGATTGGCCTATTTTTAAACCAGTCAAAACTAGTAGACGAATAGAGAATATAGTAGGATGTCCTAATTTGAATTCTATATAAACTGTAATGCATTTATTACTGTTATGGCAACTTGGACCGATGCATATGTGCCTGGTCCTACGTTGTAGCTGACTGACTGACTGATTTATTACTGTATCTATATTACTCAGGTTATTGTAACACACATTGCCCTCTCTCAATCCCTGTTTTGATTTGAGAAGAGTCGAGTCAAGTAATGTAATCAGGGAATATTAGGTAGTGAGAAAACAGCATTAACTTCTTCGGTCTATTTTTCTTTTTTCTAAATATCTAGACGTACACTTCTGACTTAACAGGTAAATAAAGCGGTTTCTTAAGTATGGTCTATACATGATACTGTGGAAGATTATGCCTGAAGTACGAACTCAAAACAGTCCACATATTTACTAGCGCAGTATTCTCTGCATCCATATGTGACTACAGATAACATGTACACGCTGTCTACCCAAGGGAGGTTCCTAGATAATTTACATAAACAAACATAATGTATGAACTAACTGAGGCATCACTGTTCAAGTGTTTCGATTTAACTTATGGATAACAATTTTCGGTGAATTTAGACATTGCGTAACTAAACGTTGTCATGAAAAATGTCTATACAAACACCCTACTCACATAAACAACCGAAATATTGTGCATCGATTGGATTAGCTAATAGACATTGATACAACAATTAGGAGTCGATGATAGTTGTCTCTGAAGGACTGCTAACATCCGGTGCCAACGATGTATTCGACAATGTTTATTCAGGTATAAAGATGGTTCAATTAGTGCAACAATCTTGAGAAACAACATCAGTAGGTTATTTTATGGATATATGTACTCGGTCACAACAAATAACACGATTAGGAATCAACCATATTGCTTTAGATATATTTGATCCTTGTCTTTCAATAAATATAAAATACACAATTATCTTGCATTCATTAGTTTCTCGTCGATTTCTCATGACCCTTTTTCCCCATGTCCTTTAATTTTATAGCCAATTGGGACTGCAGCAATGCCAAATCGAAGCATTACTACAGAGTATTGCTGTCAGTTTACTAGTCCCAGTTAGTCACTAACTTACAGTTGTAATAAAATTCAGTGGTCATAAGTAAAAATGAAATTAAAAAGGTTAACATATAGATGATTTACTGCGGAAATTACCTCAGAATCTATTTCATCAAATGACTTGTACTTCGATGCACCGTTATTCTGAAAGTATAAGTATACAAATTGTAAATTATATTACTTGCGTGATTTGTTGAGTTTGAGGAATTTTACGAAAATTATGATCAATAATTGACATTCGCTTAGCTCTACAAGTCAAAACTTCCTCTACTCTACTTAAATGTAAAGAAATCCAACAGGAAGGTGGACATTATGACAAGTGGTTTAATGAAGGATCTCAGTAAGAACTCACTAACAGGTTAACATACCTAGCTTCAACACAATATGACTAGAAGCTTAGCCCTTAAATATACATGTAATCAACATTTGAGTTCAGTTAACTGTTTACTGATCAGTTTTGTGACAAGTTTAAGCAACGAAAAACGCTGACCGTATTTTATCTACTCAGCATCTGATTGTCGGCCTAAAAGATGTCTTCCCTCTATGTTGAATTTACCAAAAATAATATAAACTTTTTTAAATGAAACAATTACTACTCTTACCTTACTTGAAACCGTTCCGTCAATAGATGTAGAAGAGACAGTGATATACATTGAAATAAACAAGCAAAAAAGCCCGTACTTACTCTGTATTCCCCTGGTTCATCAGTAAGATAACGTTTGTTCAATTCGAAAGGAATCCCAGAGAGAGCTGAATCATTAAGAATCGAATGTAAAAATGAATAAAACATCAAACACTGAAAGCAGAATTAAATACTAAAAACAGACAGTCAACGACTAACATATAGATTGACAATTTAATAAACAATGCAAAAACTGAAACTAGGAAAGTGTAACTCATTTGAAACCTTGATCTAACTTCTAGTTTTGATTTTCAGATTGTCGTAATCTCTCATATGTCTTATTGCTAGTTATTGTCAACTGTTTTTATAATCAAATGTAAGTGTATTCTATGTGCTTAGTGAGTCACTAGCTCATTATTTCCCTTGTTCTGATTTTTCCAGATTTCCTCATATACGTTGCTCTGTAGGCCTTTCCAACACACAAAGTAAGTTGGGGCTAGACGCGAAAGCCTACATACACATCTCCACTAACTCAAGGGATTTACACCTATTGCAATTCTAGTCATATAATGGAGTTGCATACTAAAACGTTATGAAAGATTGTCACAATTTGCTAAACTCAGTCTCTTTTTCCCTAACATTACACACTAGACGAAGGCACATTATTCAGGTGACGATTGAAAACAAAAAATTAAAGCAATACTAAAGTGCTACACAACCAGTGAGTTTAAAGGACATTTAAAATAAATAGGAAAGAAATTTGTAAATCTATGAAGAAAATTTTTTTCTCACGAAATAGTTAATACTGAGAATAATTGTGAGAAAAACGTACAATTTTGCTTTGGTTAGGATGTACACCTAGCTCCACTTTCTGCTCATCCTTTTACACACTACTTACTAGATGCTTTGCACTCTTAGCTCTTTAAATATTTCATGAGAGAATGAGTAGAATAAGACAAAAATGATGTTGGTTTTTTTCAAATTTTGCTGATGCATGTAAATATACTAGAGAGAGGGGAGGGAGTGAGCAAGTAAGTGAGAAATAAAACTTTCATTTCACTCTCATTAACTGTTGTTATAGGAAAATTTGCTAATTATAAATTATGTATCTATTGCTCTGTTTTGTAATTCACATATGACATACTGAGTTATGCACAAGTTGTGATCCTGTTTTTCTTAGTGCATTGTGGTAATCTAACGCTGTGAGTTATTGAGTCAGAATGATAATAAAAAAGTAGAAAGTAACTCAGTTAAGCCTATTTTGAATGATCACTGGAGATAAGAGTTGTGTAGATCAGCAGGAGTTAGAATTACCGGTTGCAATTCACTGTTACTGGTTAAAGAGGTTATTGCTTTCACTGAGTGTAAACCAAAGCTCGTTATTAGTAAACTCTATAATCTACTAATATGATCAAGTGGGCAATAAAAGAAGCTGAATTTATCATGATTTCTTAAAAGGCTTTCCTTGGAAATATTAAATCTCCAAAATAAAATTTATTAGGAAGAAATCAAATCTAAAATTATGTATTAATTTAGAATGTAATTTCCATTCAGTTGATTTTCGCATGGATTCAGTGTGATCTCTATCCGTATTTGAATTTTAAATGGATTCGATGAAATTTGTTGCTCAATGTAACATTGATTTGTATATGTTAATCCAAGATGATTTTCCATTCACTTGACAACCGTTCAGTTAGATAATTTCTTTGACTAATAATCACGGAATGTAATCTGTGTATAATGAGGTGAATTCGAATGTAAATTAATTCTTATTGGGTAACGATTAATAAAGTTTTTGAACAAACTTGAACTTATGTCTCAAGTGAGTGGGTAGGAAAGGAGAGAATAGGAAGCATATTTGTTCACCGCCATTGGAGTTTGAATTGAAAGTCAATAGCTTAGTGTGTAGATGTATCAATTTTTTTTGAACAAACAGTTTATTTAAATCTATGTTATCTGAAATGATGATGACGAGGATGATTTGCAGCTTAGGTGTATACTTTTGATGATATTGTGTTTTATGAATTCGATGTTTTAATTCCATAGGCTTCATTGTCGCTCTGGACATCATCAGTGCCTATTTTATGGAGAAAACTCGATGAGAGAGGTGTTGATGATGTTGTTCAGAATGGCAGCGTAAACCTCGTAATTAGGCCATGTAGCTAGTAAAACATAACAATATCAAATGTATTCTACCTGCAATTCCTTTAGTCACTTTATATAATAACGTTAGTGTTGTGAATGACCATCATCGCTCCACACATACATATACACACACCAGGAAAATCCCAAAAGATATACAATCAATAATAATATAAAAAAATACATACGGTGTACTGTTCCACGTCGTGTTGTAGCAAATGCTTCACAAGCTGAAGAGTTGCTTGATGATGAAAACGTAGGTAAACTTGGATATAAATTATTACTATCTGGAATTGATGGTCGAGGTGGGATTGACGGGGGAGGTTTTACTTGAACAGATGATCTATCTGAATTAAGTAGACCAATCTCTGTATGCTTACAATAAATTATAACCGAATTGATATCACTTATGAAATAAATAAAGAAAAGAAGAGATGAGTCGAAAAAGAATGAAAAGAATACAATTGGCTTATTACCGAAAAAAATTCCTTTTTATTTTAAATGAAAAAGATAAGAATATACCAACAGCTAAGGGTACTTAACAGTATTTATCTTTTTATGAAATACTAATGCAACTCATCTACGATTTATGCTTGTGGACGAATAGAGAAGATAGTAGAATATCCTCATTTGAATTCAGCGTAAACTTTCGAGTTATTGAAATATATATATATATATTGTTCGGAGTCAATTTTTGTGCTGATTTGAGAAGAGCCAAGTGAATTATCGTGGTCAGGGAACACTAGACAATAAGAGAACATAATACATTCCGAAAGGGATGAATGAATAAAAATTTATGAATAACACTTAACTAACCACAAAAAATAAGTAATTTGACAGCTTGTCGATTGCTTTCAATTCTCTTCATACAAATAATCAGTCAATAAGTTTACGGAATACAGAGCACAATTTTGTCAATCAAAATTAACTATCAAGACGAAGGTTGCGAAAAAAACATCCGAAACTTGCATTCAGTCAATCACAACGTAAAACTTCGTACGTACTTACATCAGTTCGAGTTGTCATACCACATTAGCACAGAGATGCAGTTGTCGATTCAAATCCCATAGTGGTAAAGGTAGTAAGAGTATAAGCAGTAATCCGAAAGATTAGGGTTTGAAGATGTCATTCAAAGGGTATAATCCAGTGAAATAAATTTGGAAAGAGGAAAAAGAAAGGGACATGAAAAATTCAGAAGACTAGAATTTGGGAGAACACATAGAGTGGATGAACCTTCGCCATTGCAAACGATTTTCAGCCACGTCATTTAAGGTCTCTAACCATCGGTTGCCATCATCTCGTGGATCCCAACCAGGTAGTCTACACCTACCAACATGGCTTAGTCCACTTGTCAGTGACTTCATGAATTTGTGCCACGTTTTGGCCTAGCCACCCCTAGCTTTCTTCCAACCTACTCCTACACCATAAAACATAGCACGTCGGGGCAGTCGGTGGTTGGGCATATGTAACACGCGAATTCCAAGATTTCAATTATTTGTAATCCCAACAAAACGGTTGTAACATTAATTAAACGACTTCAAACTATTCTGTATGCATATCGGATTTTTGTTAATCTCCAACTCAGGTGTCAAGCGGAAGTAAGCCGTGATAAGCCAATTAACAAGGACAGAGGTATCCGGCTATACTAAATGTAAGAGATTATGTTATATGCAAAAGTTGGTTCGAATTTTCGCTCCGCTTTCATTCCGCTTTTAGTACTGCTTTGTATTGTGTAATAATGAACTGGAGTTCTGGCCTATTCCTAGTTCGTGACTATTGGTCGAATAATTAAGTTGAGTATATCACATACGTAATGAAGCATTGTAATTTATTCAGTATATTGATCTAGTGTCCAGATTATTGTGTTAATTCAACTGATTTAATTATCCAGTGTAAAATCGTCAACTACAAACCTGCTTTTCCGTTAACACACACATACTTGAAAAAAAAACGCAAATTTAGAAGATATGGAGATTGACACATAGTTGAAGACGGGAACAATTCTCTCATCACACACAATGATTATTTCTTTTAAAAAAATCTTATTTCCTGGATAATAATATTTATACATTTTAGAAAGATTAGAAAATCTGTTAGTTGTACGTTAAACTTAGTTAAAACAAAAATGAGGATAACTATTTGTTACATCAAGACAAACTAAGTGAAGATGGTTAAAGTGAATTAAGAACACGTTTAAGAAATGGAAGGCATTTTAATTGGTCGACTCAATTCAACAGTTGAATAGTAAATGAATATAAAAAAAATAATAAGTATACAGTATGTTGACTATAGAATTATTTGTTGATGAAAATCACTACACAAACAAAACTGAAGCAATATACATAGGTTGTAGCCAGCGCTTGCTTTCAACTCGGATACGAGCACATGCCCCATTGTAGTTCTACAAGGGTGAGATGAAAGCAGTTGGGAGTCCCATTCTAGAACGTTTGACCGAATCTAATCATTCTATGGATCCACATGTTGATTTTAAGGTTGTTTATACAGTTCATCCAAATCTACCTAGATTTCTTCGTACACAACTCCTCAAAACAGCAGAAGTTCTTGCCATTCATGAGCTCAAGCCAGAACTGTGCGTACAAAAAAAGTACGTCTTATCGTTATTTTTAACTTAGCCCCCAAATACCCTGGTACGGCCGAGAGTGGGGAGAGTCCGTCCTCCCTCTCCAAATGCGCTCACATGGCCACGCGTATATAGCCCCTGCCAGGGAAGTCTTACTCACCGCCTTCTCGTGGCACTACTGTTGTTTACGAAATTGAGAGGACGAAAAGCGAATGTCCGGTGCTTTAACCGGGTTGGTGGACACGGTGAGTCCACCTAGGGGAGTTGGGAAACCCTGATTCCAAACCAATGGTGCACATGGGCTCCAGTATCCTGAGAGAACAAATGGCGTATGAATCAATTGTTGGTCACCGGCTACCATGGGACTGCATCTCCTCACGATGCTCCACTGTCTTGTGGACCAGACCTTTGGGTCAAAGGCTCCGGGTGTGGCCCCCTAAGAAAACCACCCGCTTCAGTTTGGGCATCTGGGCAGTATCACAGCCCTCACACAAATCGAATGAGATTTGTGCGGCGCATATGTATCTGGTGCTTCCTTGTACCAATATTTATGTGTTTAAATAAATAATAAATAAATAACTTAATCTATTATTATTATTGTATTTCATATTTGAAAATATTCCCCCTCTGTCTTTAATCATTCCCAATATCCTCATGATTTTATTCATAATTGTTTCTGATATCACTTCATTTAATTTTACACTTCTATTACCTTTAATTATTGTAATAAAAACATTTACATTGTTTGACATTAAATAGGATTAATATATTTGTAAAATCTCAGCGAATGAATTTGAAGTAAATCTAACGTTTCGTCTGGTAATCTGGTCCAAGCTTTTTCAAAGAAATCAACTCGGCGCCCAAATACTGTGAAACTATTTGCTCTAATTTAGACGAAAGTTCTTATATATTTAAATTGTTTTACTTCATTCATATTATAATCCGTTGTTCACTTATTAATTTTACAAGGCTTTCTATTTGCACATACACAATCTTTTATTCTTACCATTCAGATTACGTAAACTAGTATTATAATCTTTTTATTGCATCATGTTTATTCCTTGTTTATATGTCCTCATGGAACTAGTAGTTTGACGAAAAATTTTCATATATGTACGATTGTACAGCTTGGTAATAAATTCGTTGAAGAGATCCTTCCGCTGAACTTCGTGTTTTTAATGCATAAATGGGAATGATATGTCAATTCATAAATATACTATATTTTTATCACTTAATATTAACTGAATTTCCTTCAATATACCAAAAATAGATTTTTTCCTGATGTTCAACTGATAAAATGACCATTTGTAATGTTAGAAAATATTTATAACAAACAAGACATAATAGATATTTAATATCAATAATAAACTACAAACCCGATACGTGTATAACCAGGAGTTGTAGTACGTGGACGACTGTAAACACCAATTCTGGTAATTGCACGAGAAGTTGCAGAACGTGGTGAAAATTTAGCACAAAGAATTTTTCTTTTTAAAGCACGTTCACCTAAGTGGTAAATAAATACAAGTTGGGAACAAAAAATGAAGGGAGATCACGATTAACTTTATAATTATTAAGATATAGAAATCGTCCATTTTACACAATAAATAAATTGTAAATGTAAGGATTTGTATTATAACTAAAACTACTCAATGATTTTTAGTACAATTGGTATGTGATTAACAGTATGATTCTGAACCCACGTTTCATCATATTTGGGACTTATTAACTGGATATATACGCCTGCATCAGATTGTTGATATTCACACACTGGGACCTGAACCTTGTACTTTTTGGTTCAAACACCAAAATGTTTTTCACTGAGCTTTTGAAACCAGTGCAATTCAGAACTCTACCACGATCTAACTTTATCAAACACTTGTGACCAAATGGCAATATTGAGGCAATCTACTTAAGTTGATGCATATATTTCAAAAGAAACTGATGAATTGGAGTCGTTAACATAAACAACAAGAAAATACAAGTTTTTATAAATAAAATTCATATTCGTTGCGTAAGCTATTGACTACCTGGTTTCAAAAGCTCAGTGAAGAACATTTTGGTGTTTGAACCAAAAAGTACAAGGTTCAGGTCCCAGTGTGTGAATATCAACAATCTGATGCAGGCGTATATATCCAGTTAATAAGTCCCAAATATGATGAAACGTGGGTTCAGAATCATACTGTTAATCACATACCAATTGTACTAAAAATCATTGAGTAGTTTTAGTCATGATACAACAAACAGCGATAAGCACAGACTAAGCATATAAAAAAACAGGAAAATTTGAAACAATAGCCATTTAACAAAGAGAGAGAAAGAGAGATTAGAAACTGTCACCTTGCATAGTTTTACACAATGTACCGTCGTTTACTTTTTTTCCGGTCACTCCTTGCTTTTTACATTAGCACTGGTATTTTCAAATAATTTATGCCGAATTATTATTGAACGGTATCATGTTTTTTGAATAGTGGTTAGTGGAGGTGTGGTCCGAAAATTTTTATTGTGAAGCGATTTTCCTGGTCCCATGATATGACTTAACCCCTTCTTCTATTTTTCAATAGGCTATGAATACGATTGTACAGCTTGAGTAAGTGATATCGTCTAAAAGAAAATTTTCGCTACCAAATTGTCTTAAGTTCGAAAAAGAAGTCATCGATAATTGTTAAGATCTCTAAATGAATCAAATTATCGTGTCATTATTTGAAAAATACTGAGTTTCACAGTTGAACTCACTGGTCGACCCAAGCTAGACAACCATTGAAAACCTGGAACCACTGGACGAGCGTTCCGACCTTCGGTCTCAAGAGAAGGCAACGGATGAAGGGTTGCGCAAGACCATGGATTGACTGAAGTTAGGCATGAACGTCGTTGGATGTTGACTCAGTCGTCTAGAAGTTAAGCGATAGAGAGCGAGACCAAAGGTCCTGGACACGAGTCTCGCGAATGGGATCGTGAATGCGCACTGCTGAGGAGTCTTACGATAGGACGGAACGGTCATTCAGTGCTTCCGTGTTTTCAGTGGTGGTCTAGCTTAGATCGACTCGTGATTTTAACAGTGAAAACACTACAATCTCCACAAATCCCCTACACCAAAATATTAATGATCAACTAAAACTCATTTCCAAAACATATATTTATGAACTTGGCTTTGGATTACACTTTATGTGCTAGTATTAGTGATATTACCTTATTGTTCACACTAAAGTAGGTTAAGAGATGTTCGAATCTATGACCTTATAGTGGAGGCTAAGTACTTTAGATATCAAATCACTGAAACAAGCCTATGGGTTATTTAAAACTGAAAGTGATATTTTAAATAAAAATGGGTTATTGATAAGTTTTTCCATAAAACTTATCTCAGCAGGTTTCTACTATAGCAATAAATAAATAGATGAGATAAATTTATTCCTACAAAGTTGAGGAGGATTAGAATTCTAACTAGATTGAAACTTTGCTACTCGACTACACTTTGTTTCTAGTTATCGGATAAAATTACTATCTTGACTTCTGCTATCATCAATAATTTTTACCAAACACGATATAAAAATGAACAAAAGATGATGAAATGAAATTAACGTTCACCTGTATCTATTGTATTATATATCGCTTGATGATTTGCAGGAATATGTTCACCGTCATCTACTAGTACCAAATTTACAAGTATTGGTTTTTGTCCAGTCTTATATTGTTGAAGACATGATAAAAGGATACGATTAATAAAACCATTACATAACATAACACATATATATAATTAAAATTGGGCAAGAATATCCGAATCACAAATTAGATGCTCTTAGATTACCTACTCAGTAGTTTACGATCAGAAACATGAAACCTAACAATTTTGTTTCAGCTAACAGTGTTGTGTTAGATTACTGAGTAAATAATGTTGGGGACATGGATACAATCCCCAGCGATTAGGTCTAACAGCCAGGTCTTAGTTGACTGACGAATGAGTGTCCTACAAGCCAATTTTCCTCAATCGCCTGATATTTTATTGTGTTTATTCTGTGTTCATATTCAGTACATGAGCAGGTTATTTCAATACAAAAAAAGCTTATTCATCTCACTAGCGGTCTTGTCTGTGATTTCAAATCATTCGGCAGCTTAATTCAATAGTACGGTCTCGTGAGTAACCATCACTCAGCTATATATCACTGCACCCATCTATCGATTAGCACTCTGTTAATCAACTTTAACAATCGAAAATTACGTCCAATAAAATCCTAGAAAACTCTCCTGCTCAACAAATATTTATCCTACATCTTCACAAAAACTAGATAGTCATGAAACAAATATCAGCCTTTGTTTATGAACAACTAATGTAGCGTTGATTTGAAGGTCAGTATAGAAGTCACAAAGGCGTTGAGGTAAATGCAGTCTACCAGTCCCCCATCTTAGATTATTTAGCTCAACGCAGGTATCAGATGTTTGATTTTTCTTACCTTTCTCCTGATACCAGATATATTATTACTATTTAACTCCGTATCACTAAATAAATTACAGAGTGATACAGTATCGTCTATTGAGTGACGTTTTAGAAGTATTTTTGGCCTATAATTATGGTTCTAATAATCATTGTAATAAAATATTTGTTCATTATCATAAATTTTGTTGCAGTAAAGTATTCTCAGAATCAGTTGTACAACATTGCAACACATTTCTCTTTAACACACGTTCAAATCGGTGTTAAGAGATTATATGTTACAAATGTTATTTTCAATAGTCAGTGTCTTCTACCTGTCCACAATGTCGAAAATTTACAATCAGTTATCAGACGAGAGTTAGTGGTTGAAAGTCGAACCCTCTAACCCATTTAATTTGACAAGACAAACCAATGAACCATTGAACTTACACATGTATTTATATTTTCTGAAACATAACATAAGTATCTTGTACGTCGTGAAAGGAGACTTGATGGCCACAAACAAGCATCATCAGCACTATCTGAAGTTCGAGATAACTAGGAGAAAAAGAATGTGAACATTAGAGAACCAGGAAACCATTTGATTTAGAAAGAATATGACGCTGGTTTCAGTTAATTAATTGAATAAATATAGCGAGTTTTTTATGATAACAACTTCGTAAAAAAATCAAAAGATGACTTTAATGTGATGATATAAGTTACTTTAAGATGGGGTGTTTCGGTGTAATCGATCATATGAAGTACGAAATTAGGTGAGGGTATTGAGATAAAAGTACTTATATCTGGATAAGACTGTATTAGATCGCCCCCAAATGCCCTGGTACGGCCGAGAGTGGGGAGAGTCAGCTCTCCCTCTCGAAATGCTCTCACATGGCCACATGCATACAACCACTGCCAGGGAATTCCTACTCACTGCCTTCCAGCGGCGGGGTGTTGTTTAGGAAAATGAAGACGAAAAGCGAATGTCTGGCGCTTAAACCGGGTTAGTGGACACAGAGTCCACCTAGGGGAGTTGGAAACCCTGATTCCAAACCAATGGTACACATGCGCTCCAGTATCCTGGGAGAACAAATGGTGTATGAACCAATTATTGGTCACCAGCTAGCATGGGACTGCATCTCCTGACGTTGCTCCACTGCCTTGTGGACTAGAACTCTGGGCCAAAGGCTCCGGGTGTGGCCCCTAAGAAAACCACCTGCTTCGGTCTGGGCACCCGAGCAGTATCCCAGCCATCAAACAAGTCGAATGATTTATGTGGTGCATATGTATTTGGTGCCTCCTTGAACCAATGTTTATGAGCTTAAAAAGATAAATAAATGTGTTAGATCTGGTATTATCTACCAGACTGCTAAATGACAAGTATTGATTTTAAAACATCTGATATTTAACTTGGATTTACATTTACCTATTGTCAGTTTAGTAAGGTTCAAAAAATAGCAGACCATCTTTACATATAACATAATTTCTACGTTCACAGTCACCTATGGAGTATGTTACTGATAACTAACTGATAAATGAAAACAACATGGTAGTACGAAAAAAATGAGACACAGACGAAATCTCCAATTAAGCGCATTCTCATAAGACATCATCCTCCTGATAAATGGTACTACTTGTGACCTATTTAATAAGCATATGACTAAACCACGATCTACGAGAGCTACTGCTAGTACACCGCTGTCCAAACCGTATTAGTTGAAGCGGGATTCGAATATACAACCTACTGGATGGAATCAAATAGCTTCGAACACTGAGCCAAAGCTCTACAAGGGAAATAACTAATTAGAATATGATAGTAAACTGCTCTCCCCAAGAGGACATATGCTGAATCAACCATGGAGAGGTAACGCTGAATAGAAATATTACACAAAGCGAAAGTAAATATTAAAAAGCTTTCTTGATTCATGACTTTCATATATTTTAGATCGTGAAGAACAGTAACCAATCAGACTCAATATCGACAGGATAAACCGCTAGTTACTTTCGGAGAGATCCTTATGGGTAACTTCCTTCTACAGTATATCATGATTTCTTCTAGAAATACGATGAAGGCTTAACAATCGAACTACCCAGTTCATGGCATACAACTTCAACAGGGTTGTACATACACACTTTATTCATGGTTGCGAATATAGAGGTCAATCACTCATAATAGTCAAATACAGTCAATTAACTAATGATATACTTCAACAAAGTGCTGGTGAGCGGCCTATACTCCTTGACGAGGGGTAACAGGCGTAAGTAGGTAAGTAATAATTCAACAAAATCCAAATAATAAGGCCGAAGCTAACAACCTACTGAAAACCGTTAACAGTACATCAAGCGATCATTTTCATAAAGGAAGAAAACTGCGACACATCCTTTCTATACGTTTTGTCAACGAAAACTGACGCGACAACAAAAAGAAATGTCCATCGTAAGTCGGCTACACAAACACAACGTACACATTTTTCAGCTTGTATCTCATTATAATATAAGAGAAATCTGGTCAAATGTTTGGCTAAAACAGTTAAAATAACCTGCTCTGATGATATCCTTAAAGAATTAAAACTTATCCAATGATTTACCAAGCAAAGATGCATGCACTCATCAAAGTTCCTGGCAAAACAGAAACTGAAGGTAAAGTGAAATCACCAACAGCATCAGACACACCTTTACTCCTGAAATTATAGTTTAAACTTGATATAATAGGTGGAATAATGATCTGACGTACAAGAAAAACTGCAGAGCGTTCATTCAATGCAACAAGATTATTCGTTTCTTTTTCCAATCAACCGATATTGTGTTCACGGAATAAGAGTAAACTGACTAGTTTCACAGGCTCTACCTCGTATTAACACTTTCAACAGCTCTTGTGGAGTCAGCTAAAGTAGATATATCATTTTCAGTCACTTCTAAAATGATCGATACCACTATTATTTAAACCCCATTGATATTCAAACAATAAAATTTATCTCACTGCACTGATACTTCATAGTAACAAGAACTGCGTATTGATGATGGTCTATTATTTAGGAAATAACATTCTAATCTCCCGATTTTTGGGGAGAATTTGCGGAAGCCGACATAGAAAATTTTTGGGAAATGGCACAAACACCCCCCTCACGAGTGTAGAGAAATCCCCCTAAAATAACTTTAAATCTTAGAGGAACCCCCAAAGTTGCCTGAGGAACTTCATGTTCTCCCTAATATTTCCCCGAACTTTGAGGAAAATCCCTAAATTTATCCAACATTTGGAGAGTGGGATCCGCAAATGCGTTTGAGGAAACGAATCAACTTTACAAATGAGCACACCGATTTACAGCGATTTTCAGCCAGTTAATTTCAACGTTATCAAGCTTAAGACATTTCATGTATTTCATGAACTGTGTTAAGCTTGAGCGCTTCGCATGTTCGGAGCAAAAAATGTGGTTTATAGTTGTGGAGCAATGACAACAAAAGTTTTCCAACCTACTACTTCATATTTTTGCTGTCTGTTTCCAGCCTGTGCGACGAAACCAACAGCTGTTATTACACAAGACGAGTCAGGATCGGCGCCGGGACTCATTGCCGCCGTGTTCCGCTCACTTCAAATCAAGTGGCTATAAGCAATTTACTCAATTTCATCATAATAAGCTTATTTAAACCAGTTGATTTGCTTTCACTTGCTTCTCGCTATTTCGGTGCCATAAAAATTTATTAATGGCCTGCAATTGGAATATTCTAGTCACTCAACTGCACTCGTCCAAGAGAGTTTGATTATGGGTTTTTGTATCTTGAAATTTGAGTGAGTGAGGGTTTACTGGAACCAGCAGTTATCACATTATCAAGCGCTCGACTGATTGGCTAAAATGATGAAGTGTCCAAATAAATATAATCCAGAAGGGAAATGAGAAGGCTATATTCAGAAGTAGACTAATTATTCTATCAAGTAAACAATACGAATAGACAAAGATGTAAAAATAACAGGTAAACGGATGAAATGTATAGACGTAAGTTAGTATTGTATGGTAATAATAATGGCAAGTATGTTGTAAAACAATGAAGATGCCACAGCTATTCGGAATTCGACAACGCTTTCACATATAGCGAATTTATAATAGAAGTATACCAGTCCAGTTAAATCAAAAGTCAGAAATAAAGGAGTTCGAAGATGTATTTTGAACGCTGTCGAAATGCCAAAAATCATTTGGTCCGGGCTGGCTAACAGCTGCAAGTGGTGCGTAGCATGGCGTACCCACTCGTGATCTAGAGAGGATGCGTCACCGATCGCCTTCAACTAGGAGGTGTTCAGTAAAACCAATAAGGTCAGCAATAGTGTCGAAAACTCACAGGACATTTTATTTTGAGATTTGTTTACCACTACAACATAGATCAGGTACAACTAGTCCAGGTACGAGGTATGAATTCATGTTTATCAAACCTCCTCTTGAAACTGTCCTTTAAGTGAACTACGGTTGTTCTCTCTCTGACGTGCAATTTTTCAGGGTTTCCCCGTGGCACGCATTGGTGAGATTTTCTTGTGTAGGTTATTTGTGTTTGCGTGACTTAGTGTGCTATGTTTCAGGTGAATAGGAATTTCGTTTACTTTAAACAAGCCCTATTTTCGACAGGTAAAGGAACAATGAACCCCGAAAAACATCTTTGAAAGAGTTACTCCGACTTGAAAAATCATTTTACCAGCTGTCTGAGTTCTTAGAAATCACAATTGTTTGCGAACCGGAAATTCTAAATTCTTGACCCATACAAGTACTTTCCTTGCAGAACGACGATCAATTATATTTCAACTATGAGTTATGATGGCGTTTAATGATTTTACAAATTGTGATAAAAATTATACACAATCAACTAGTTGCAAAGTGTTGACCGCTTTTCTTCATATTTGGAGAAATACGGGAAGACTGACTAGTACTGTTGACAGGTGTAAATGTCTAAGTGGTTTTATTCTCATCCCCTCAGGGTTTCATGATGTAGGTACGGTATGTTCGTGGAACTCTGATTTAAACTTGCCACTCGCGTATTAGGTTATTTTATGTAACAACCTGGCAGTATATCCTCACTGTACTACACTAGTCCAGTTCTTATCTTTTTATTTAAAGTTCAGCTTGTTTGGATATCTCTTAACGACGTAATTTTACAGGTCGTTCATTATCTAGATAATACACAATATCAACCTGTTTAGCATGTAGACATTTTTAGTACATAAATCGACACCTAAAGTATTTATTTCACGTATTTTATTAGTGCCTTTACATAGAAGTCAAACTTATGAAACAGTTTTGAAAAAATGCAAGCCGTCTTTTTGATAGCATTCCATTTCGAATGACTTCAGGACTGTTAAGTTTTTATTACACCATGCAATGTGGAACTAATCTTGGTGTTTAATACAGCCTAATAAACCAGAGGTTGTGTATTTCATTATTGAAGGTTGACTTCCTACATTTCAATTAACTTATAGGTGTAGTTTCCTCAAAACATTTCAACTAAGAATTTGATATTGTGAACCATACTCTTCCTGTCCCATTGATCGAAGTGTAAAGGCTGGTCTGACATCTGAAGCTTTATTAATATCGACCTCAGAATCATGGATAAAAAGAAATGAATTTTGCCAATGATCATATATTGACCCAATATGATTAGAATTTTCTGAGTGACCTTTGTTTCAAACACAAATCATAAAAAATGTGATGCGGTTTTTCAAGTAGGGTTCTATCAAATTGATTATGTCCATACATATTGAACTTCTACTACAACAGTATGCATATACTGACGGTAATGGCCATCGCAAGTTTTTAATTATGGAATTAACATTAAGTATGTCCTCACTATCAGTTTGCGTATTGATGAACATAAATTCTGAGTAGAGCGTACATCTTAGGTTCCCATTATATCAGAAAATTATTTGACTGAATCCCATACGCCTGAGTGAAGGCGAAATCGCTCACATACGGCTCAACATCAATTATCAAGCAGTTGTTTCATAACATGAAAAATCTGGATGTAAATATAGGTTTACTGTGGTTACAGATAGTAAAATAACAACCATCACACGAAACTATTTACCAACTTCTAATTACGCCATTACTTTAAGTTACGGACTGGCAGTAAAGTCTTGTTTTATGTGGCCAATGAGGGATAAATGTCGTTGCCAGACGTGATACAGTTCAACCTTAATATACCGTGGGACTTCGAAAACAATAGATTTCAAATTGATCATGCACCGACCTTTACAAAATAGATAAGTTAAAAAATATAAACCGTAGCTACAAGTGATTATAAGTCTCATTTGGAATCAGAAACAAACGGATTACACTGGTGAAGGTATCGAGGACCGCAATGACCATACATTTAGAAATGAGAGTGAGAATTATTGCTACACAAAATTTAGGCAGGAGGATTTTCAACCTCATGCAAACCTATTTGTACATAAACACTCAAGAAAGATTCATCAAAGGTCTTCGACAGTTGCCAGTAGCATTTTGGGCGAGACTATAATTTATAGACGAAGCAATCAGATTTAGGATAAAAGGTCTCAGATTTCGGTGCGATATTCATTCACTTATTTGTCTAAATAGTGTCTCAGCATTTCATCTGATATCAGTCCGTTCTGAAAACCATAAATCCAACTCCAAAATCTAACCATCAACTGTAAATCATAATCCTTATTCTTCAAACTGTTTTATTACTTTCCTTTAGCCCTAGTAAGCAGGTGAATATTCTCAAGGTCACTAAGACGTCGCTCAAAGGTTGTCCATAAATTATAGTCTCACTGCACTTTGACGTAATATACGGTGACATATGTTTAAGAAAGTGATGTGCGGTAGTGAGAGTAAAATAGGTTAGTCGTCGAGTGTGAACAAGCAGGCAGTTAGCCTACTGATCAATAAATGTATGATTTCTTTTCCTTTAATCGATTTCTACTACGGAATCACTTAGACTGACTGCTTGTAATTGTGTGGAACTAAGTGTTACCCAGCTCTCCTCTTGGTTCTCTTCTTCTTCGCTGATCGTGTATTTGATATAGCGCCATTCAGTGGCTTGTTAACATATTTTATTAGTGTATCTTGAAGACAGAAAAATATTTCAAATAATCTATGCCATAAAACTGCGAACTTGTAGTATAAGTGGTCCTAATCACATGGTCTTCAAAGTCGATCGTATAATTCCTGAGAATATTTACATTCAACATACAACACTTGGAGAACGTTGGTAACGGTGAACGCGAGAACAATCGAATCAATCGAAATAGTACGGGTTGGCCATGCAGGCGTGGTCAATGTATGCGAAATCCATTACAGTGCAGACAGTGGTGTAATTTCTACGTAAGATCTTACAGATAAGGTTTTCATATCATGACAAATTATTATTATTCACAAACACCTTATGGGTACATAAGTGCTGTGAAGAAACCATTTCGGATTTCTTCAAAAATGCAATAATACACAATTTTCAATAATGTTAACTATACATATGCCATGTTTGAGAAAGGAAGGAAAAGGAAAATAAAATATTAATAATAGAATAGTAATAATAAATGAGGTTCTGTGTAATTAGCAAGAATTTTGAATTGATTTTGAAGGAGGAAAGGAAGAAACTAAGGAAATAGAAATAAAGGAAACGCGGAAGACGTAAATATCTTAACGCAGAACAAGAATAAACAACTATGTATAGCAAAAACGAGTAATAAAAATAAAATAAAACAGAATAAATTAATAAGTAAATAACCTATTATTGCGGTAAGATATGACGTTAGAATAAGTGTTTATGCGAGCACAGTCATAGTTTTGGGTGATGCTCTGAAAGTTTCAATTAAGTGCAAAAGATAATCAATGTGTATGAGGTGTATATACATAGTGAAGATAAAAAGAGACTGATAAGTTGAATTCAGCGTAACACAAGTTATTGCCTTAATCCAAAGCTTCGTAATCTTAAGAATATTTATTTAGAAGGAAAAAAAAGAGAGAGAGTAAAGAAATGAACACATAGTGAAAGGGTTCAACCATGATCATAATAGTGTAATGGATATAGACTTTTGAGATGAACGAATAATTTTAAAATAATAATAACAATAGTAACAATAATAATAAACCTTTACTGCACTCGGATAAATACGTGTAGAATTATGTAACAGTATACAGAGTGAAACCGGGTTGTAGTATAAACATTAGTGCAATAATAATAATTTAGAATGATGCTATCATAGTCATAATTAATGCAAAGAATAA